>NC_089847.1:124300983-124375983 GCF_035609145.1 Eleutherodactylus coqui | reverse complement strand
ATAGCTGGGAAATATTTTAGTTTTAACACCAGCCACTGGAGCATACAGCATAGAGTACCATTTACTGTAATTTCCTTTCTAGCTTTACTGTGTAGACTGGGATGATTTCAAGAGTCATATCATTATCAATACTGAATGGAAATACACTTATTGACAAAAAAATAATAATAATGCACCAAGAAGCAGTTGCTGGAATTGAATGAAAGTTTATATACTTTAATGTAATGATGATATATAAAAAAGTGATTACAATATCACAGCAAAAGTATAAATTTATGGGGGAAATGTCCCATCCACCATGGACGTACTGGATCCGTAACCTGCAGATCTTGCACAAGTGTGCACAAGCTGCATAAAAACAATGATAAACCAGTTTATAGGAATTATTTCCCTATCTAAATAACCTCAGGGACAGGGACCTGCCTAAATGCAGGCTACTTGTCCTGATAAGGACGTACCTGACATCAGGCCTCGGCCCTTAGTTAACCCTATGTGGGACTGGGGAATAACATAAGAAACACATTAGAAAAGAAACACAAACTTAGCTTAGATGCAGCAGGCAAATGAACAATTCAAGACCAAGGAATGACTGAGACCACAGTCAGAGCTAGACTGAAGATTCAACAGCAATTCAGTCCAGCATCAGCCAGACTAAATAGCCCTAGTAATTACCCGCAGGTGCCGCTAAAAATTTCTTACCTAATACCACACCCACTGAGCCAGAAGATAGAGAACGACCTGCAAAACCTGCACAAGACTATCAGCACAATAGCAATCCCAGAACCACGCAACAGGACAACTGTACGATTCATAAGAGTTTCCAGTACCCTGTTCTGCTGCCTCCAGCCTGGATACGTGATGAGATACGATTATGCATGGAGTCATAAAGGCCCTGTACATTTGCTCACAGATGCTGAAACAGAACTTCTAGATCCTGCACACTCATAGGTTGCTAAAGCTAGCATCCCAGCTTGTCCCTTAAATGCTTGATCTGTGATAAATCTGCCAACCAGGCAAGTCAAAAAAGTGTGGCAACTTGGTGGAGGCATTCCTAGCAAACCCTTGTTGTCTGTAGATGAGCATTATCTTACTGAGAAATGCCTGTTGAAATCATGAAAGGCAACACATGTGGCTGCAGGATGTCCTGAACATATCGCTGACCTGTCCCTCATACCACTACTAGGGGTGACCGACTGCTGTATGCGATGGCTCCCCAGACCATTACACCAGCAGGGGGCAGTGTGTTGCTCCACAGCAAAGGCATGATTGAGGCACTCAAAACAAAACCTCTATACTGAAATACGATGATTATTGGCTCCCAAGCCGTATGAGGGCTTGTTTTTTGGGGGACAAGTTGTATTTTTAAAAAAATTTAGGTGGGGAGAAATAAAACAATACAATTGTGCTTTTCTTGGTGAGTTTAGTTTTTACAGCATTTACAGTGCAGTAAAAAGGAAATATGATGATCTTTGATCTGTGGGTCAGTATGATTGCAGTGATGCCAAATGTATATAGTTTTTTTAATGTTTTTCTATTTTTAAAAAGCAAATTAAATTTTTCTTAAACAAACATTGCTTTCCGTCGCCATAGTTTTTGTCCATTGGGCCGTGTGAAGGCCCATATTTTGTAGGGTGAGCTGTAGCTTCTTTTAATATTATTTTGATCACTTTTTGTTCAAATTATATAGAGCTGGAATACAAAAAAATTCAATTCTGGCATTCCATTTTTTTAAGGCCTTCACCGAGCAGAATGAATATTGTGATATTTTAATAGTTCAGACTTTTACATACACGGTGACATCAAATATGTGGGTTTTTTCAAAATTCTTCAATTATTTTTAAGGGAAGAGTGGAAAAAGGTTTTTTTGCGCAAGTAAAAAATGGACATGTGATTGTTTTCATTGGAGAGCATTGGTTCTAATAGATCCGTTCTAAAAATCTGCCTATAAATGTGTGTAAAATTTGCTTATCTGAGTGAGGGCTCAGTTACATGGGCGTTTTTCCGCATGGCAAAACATTTGCACTAGATAGAACCGATGCTTTTCAATAGCAGTGGTCACATGTGCGAATTTGACATGCGGAAAAACGCCTGCGGTGAAAAGTATAGGAAAAATTATTCGCAAAACGCATGTAACTGCATTCTGTGGCAGCGCTTTCCCCATTGAGAACATATACTGAAGATCTTTATCCTCTGCCACAGCCATCACAGCTGTGGCAGCGGAGAACGATATTCTCCCATTGAATTAAAGCAATGGGCTGCCGGCAAGCGCTGCTGTGATTTTCAGGGAAGGGCTTCAAATATAACCCCTTCACTGAAAACCATCCTAAAAATGTGTAAAAATAAAAAAAAAATCTATACCCACCTCTCTGCAGCTGCCGGGGCTCAGCCACGTCCAGCCGGATCTTCTCCCTGCACTGCTCTCACTAGTATTCAGCAATTCAGCAGCCGTTGATTTAAAATCCCTGCCTGCTAAATGGGATGCCTCTGATTGGCTGAGCACTGTGACCAATCATTGAATGACAGCTGAGAGCTGCCTCTGATTGGTCACAGTGCTCAGCCAATCAGAGGCAGCCCATTCAGCAGGTGAGGATTTAAAATCCCTGCCTGCTGAATACTACTGAGAGCAGTGCAGGGAGAAGACCCAGCTGGATGTGGCTGAGCCCCAGCAGCTGCAGAGAGGTGAATATACATTTAAAAAAAAAAAAAAATTAACATTTTTAGGATTGTTTTCAGGGAAAGGCTTATATTTTAAGCCTTTCCCCTGAAAATTACTACAGCGCTGTCCGGCAACCCATTACTTTCAATGGAGCCGGCTGTATTGCTAGCTCCATTGAATTCAATGGGAGAACATCGCGCTCCTTTGTAACAGCTGTGACAGCTGTGGCAGAGGATAGCGGGCAGCGCTCTTTTTGAGTGTCAAAACGCCCGTGTAATTGAGCCCTTTTGTGCGGATAAACGCTGCTAGCAGCATTTTTTCCGCCGTGCTGCCCGCTTAGGTCACGTGAATTTTTGAACGCATCAGTTATGCATTTACAATTTTGCGCGTACAAACGCCCGTGTGACTGAGCCCTTAAATCTTTTTTTATGCTTTTATTTAGTCCCCACAGGAAACTTCAACTTGCAATCATTTGATCGCTTACACTATCCACTGCAATACTGCAGTATTGCATTATAGTTAGATTTTTTATGTTGCCTTTCAAGCCCTGCAATGGGTAAGGCCTGATGGATATCTATGTATGGCAGCTTTGGGAGCCTTTAAAAGGCCCAAAGCTGCCATATTAGCCCATCGACACCTCCTGATTGCATTGCAGGGGGTGCTAATGGAGTGTGGGAACGGGTGTCCCCTTCCCGCAGACAGCCGAGATGTGCAATGAACTTTGACCATGGCATCTAAACAGTTAACTGCCATGAACAGAGCTAACTTAGTTTCAAGTGGCTTTCAGCTGTCAGAAACAGATGATAGCCCCGGACATGGAGCGGACTGGACTCCCAAGCCCACTCCATACATACTTCACAACCGTTGGACATTTATATATACATGCCCCGGCATTGACCTCCCGCTTACCTGTCCGGCATCTTCTCTCTCTCCGCTCTGCGATGTGCCAGCTGACGCATAGCCGTGCAGAGCCGAGCCGGCGCGTCAGCTATGACGCGCCAGTGCGAGCCTCTTCGAGGCCCGCACAGAAATAGGACATGCCGCGATTTTAATACCACGTGAGTTTTCACGCGGTCAAATCTTGCCTGTCAGCATAGGATTGTATAAACTAATGCAATCCTATGGCAGCATGCAACAGCGGAAATTCCGTGCGGAATCTCGCTGCGGAATTTCTGGCTATGCGCATTGGGCCTTAGGCTTGCATAATAAACTAGAGATATTATATAACATCTGCCTCATCTACCCCCCTTGAATAATCGCGGTATCAGAGAGTTGATGGCACAATTACTCCTAGAATCACTTGACTTGAAAGCAGACTTGGTGAATTAGGTCAGGCCGCTCGCCCCGGGGCTGCAAGAGCCTATTTACTAAAACTATATAAAGAGTATGATTGAGGGATTCATGGAGATTCCGCATATACAGTGCGTGTGCCGGCTCGCCGTGGCTCTGGCATTTGCTTGCTCATACAGGCTCCTTCTTTGCCAAAACCTTTTTTAATCCTTTTTCCATCATTTGTAGCTGCAACGAAAATGTCAATAGTGTGTTAGCGGGGAAGTACAGTAATAATCTAAATCACAGACTTCAATCTAATGATGTGTCTGACTTTTAAGGCCAAGAAGCCAAGCATTTCATGAAACACAATCATTTCTGAGGTCCTTTGGTAATGGGATAACAATTGATATTTACTATAAAGAAGGAAGAACCAGAATTGTTTTTTCACTTCTTATTCTTGCACTGTAAGTCAAGCCGGGTTTAATGGAACTAGTGGATGCCAGTCTAATGCCACCATTTACTCACCACTGCTTAGCCACGTGGCATAACTGAATCAGCGTTATGTCACAGAGTATTTGCAGTAACAATAGGGCACTGTTGGATTTCGGTTCCTTGAGTCCAGCAGTGGAAACGATCCTGGAGTCTATACAGAACATTGTGTTGACCGCTTATAATTCCATCATAATCTTTGCTGCTATCATAGTACACATAGGATTTATCATCCATATTTATACTGAATGACCCCTTTATTAGAGCCCCGACCAGAGGCATAACTTGAAGCTCCTGGGCCCCATTGCAAAACCTGTAACAGGGCCCCCAACTATAATGCTTTATTCATAGTACTTGGCTCCCTATATGGAGAAGAGAGGCCTTATGGGCCCCCCAAGGCTCCTGGGCCTGGGTGCATCCCCTGCATCCTCTATAGTTACGCCCCTGGCCCCGATCCTTTTATGATTGTTGCCTCCCTGTACATAAATTCTCCCCGTGACCGTGAAGTGTCGCAAAAAATCACGTGGCGAGTTTTCTGTGGATCAATTCCAGTGTGAATCCATATTAGATGGGCAAATCCAGCGATCTGAGTGACTTCCAACGAGGCCGAGTCATCGGTTCTAGACTAGCCGGGCCGGGATGTCACTGCCAACTATGTGGGGTTTTCTCATGTAGTGGTGTGGCGAGTATACAGAGAATGGCGTGATTGAGAAAAGCATTTAGCGAAAGGAGATCCTGTGGATGGAAACAACTTGTCACCAAAAGGGGTCAAAGGAGCATGTCAGGAATCATTCTGACAAACATAATTGCGCAGTCAAGGAAATTGCAACTAAATGCAATGCTGGTGTTCCAACTAGAATGTCCAAATGGACAACTTATTAAGCCTTAGCATGAATGTGCTATATAACACCAGCAACCAGTTCCAGTGACATTGCAATGCATGAGACCAGTTGGCATTATTATATTGTGTGTATAGTCGCCCTTTTTGCATCTGATCCAGATGAAGTATTTAGCATCCATGTAAGGAGAACAGTATTATGAGTGAAACATTAAAGTTGGGGGTTAGTTACAGATTTCGTAATGGAGGCAAGCAACTTTGAACAGGTTATTCCAAAACCAGGGGCGTAGCTAAAGGCTCATTGGCCCGGATGCAAAAGTTTATCTTGGAGTCCCCAACTTCTCTTAGCCTCTTAGTGCAGAGGTGTATCTTGAAGCTCCTGGGCCCCAATGCAAAACCTGTAACAGGGCCCCCAACTATAATGCTTTATTCATAGTACTGGGCTTCATATATGGAGAAGAAATGCCTTATAGGCCCCCTAAGGCTCCTGGGCCCCAATGCAAAACCTTTAACAAAGCCCTCAACCATAATGCTTTATTCATAGTGCTGGGCTCCCTATATGGAGAAGAGAGGCCTTATGGGCCCCCTTAGGCTCCTAACTGCACCTCTTATAGTTATGTCAGTGTCCAAAACTGCCTTACTAATTGTTGAGATCCCCACTCATCCCACAAACAGGGATCCTGTTTCCCCCTTTTGTTCCCTACTTCAAGCTCAATGGGCACTTCAATGGGGCTGATAAAAGTTAAGCAACACCACAGATGCTCAACCATTGCTCCATTCAGCCTCTTTCTAACTGCTGGGGTTGCAGTGATGCCACAGTGAAGAGAAGAGGGTGATACAGGACCCCCTTTTTTAACTTTTAAAACCTGTCAATCAAGTCATATTGGTCTCTGAATGTTAAAACTTCCAATGTTGCCAAGAATTAGGAGCCATACTGGGCTATCTTCATAGATCTGAATAGGGGTGTCAAAAACAATTATCAAGATGAGAATGGGGACAAAGGGGCCCTTACTTTTTGTAGAGGGGTCCCAGGAGGGGTGAGGTGGGTCACTCCCACATTTAACTTACTTTTTTGTCTTGCTTGATTGGTAGAATATAAAAATGACAATGAGTTCATCAATTGATGATTGCAGTCTACTGATATCTAATGGGTGCAAGAGATCATCCAAACACACCATTCTTGGATTGGGTTAATAGTGAAGATCTTGACCCCTCCTCCCCCACTCTACAAAATACACATCAACATTGCAATGAAAAATGTATCAAATTCCATGCCACTGGTGCGGATTTTGATGCTGTTTTTGATATGGATCTACAGCAGATTTGACTCTTTCAATTAATAGGGTGAAGTCTGCTGCTGTTCTGCATTAAAAACCACGTCCAATTCACCAATGGCGAAGATTTCGACGCTTTTTTGTCACAGTTTTGATGCACTTTTAGGCTCATGCTTTCTGTTGTAGAAATCTGTTGCATTTTCCGCTACGTGAGAATGTATCTTAATGGAATTTTTCACAAGGAGTTTTCTATGCGTGGCATCTCCCACCATTATTTTAGGTTTATAAATAGAGATGAGTGAGCACCAAAATGCTCGGGTGCTCGTTACTCGGGACGAAATTTTTGCAATGCTCGAGGGTTCGTTTTGAATAATGAACCCCATTGAAGTCAATGGGCGACCCGAGCATTTTTGTATTTCGCCGATGCTCGCTAAGGTTTCCATTTGTGAAAATCTGGGCAATTCAAGAAAGTGATGGGAACGACACAGGAACGGATAGGGCAGGAGAGGGGCTACATGTTGGGCTGCATCTCAAGTTCTCAGGTCCCACTATTAAGCCACAATAGCGGCAAGAGTGGGCCCCCCCCCCAACAATTTTTACTTCTGAAAAGCCCTCATTAGCAATGCATACCTTAGCTAAGCACCACACTACCTCCAACAAAGCACAATCACTGCCTGCATGACACTCCGCTACCACTTCTCCTGGGTTACATGCTGCCCAACCCCCCCCCCCCCCTGCACCACCCAGTATCCACAGCGCACACCAAACTGTCCCTGCGCAGCTTTCAGCTGCCCTCATGCCACACCACCCTCATGTCTATTTATAAGTGCGTCTGCCATGAGGAGGAACCGCAGGCACACACTGCAGAGGGTTGGCACGGCTAGGCAGTGACCCTCTTTAAAAGGGGCGGGGCGATAGCCCACAATGCTGTACAGAAGCAATGAGAAATCCAATCCTGTGCCAACTCCATCTGGAGCTGCACACGTGGACATAGCAATGGGGAACCTATGTGCCACACACTATTCATTCTGTCAAGGTGTCTGCATGCCCCAGTCAGACCGCGTTTTTTTATAAATAGTCACAGGCAGGTACAACTCCGCAATGGGAATTCTGTGTGCACCCACAGCATGGGTGGCTCCCTGGAACCCACAGGCGGTACATAAATGTATCCCATTGCAGTGCCCTGGACAGCAGAGCTAACGTCAGATTAAATGCAGGTGGGCCCACGCTGCATGCCCCAACCTGACCGGGGTTTTTAATTCATAGACACAGGCAGGTACAACTCCCTATTGTGAAGTCCCTGTGGACCCACAGCATGGGTGGCTCCCTGGAACCCACCGGCGGTACATAAATATATCCCATTGCAGTGCCCAGCACAGCTGAGGTAATGTCATGTTTAATGCAGGTGGGCTTCGGCCCACACTGCATGCCCCAGTCAGACTGGGGTTCTTTAGAAGTGGACACATGCAGTTACAACTCCGTGTGGACCGACAGCATGGGTGGGTGCCAGGAAGCCACCGGCGGTACATAAATATATCCCATTGCAGTGCCCAGCACAGCTGAGGTAATGTCATGTTTAATGCAGGTGGGCTTCGGCCCACACTGCATACCCCAGTCAGACTGGGTTTTGTTTATAAATAGTCACAGGCAGGTACAACTCCGTGTGGAACGACAGCATGGGTGGGTGCCAGGAAGCCACTGGCGGTACATAAATATATCCCATTGCAGTGCCCAGCACAGCTGAGGTAATGTCATGTTAAATGCAGGTGGGCTTCGGCCCACGCTGCATGCCCCAGTCAGACTGGGGTTCTTTAGAAGTGGACACATGCAGTTACAACTCCGTGTGGACCCACAGCATGGGTGGGTTCCAGGAACCCACCAGCGGTACATAAATATATCCCATTGCATTGCCCAACACAGCTGATGTAACGTCAGCTGTAATGCAGGTGGGCAAAAAGTTAATTGGATTACACTGTAGGCGAGGGCCCCAAAAAATTGGTGTACCAACAATACTAATGTACCTCATGCCCAACCAAGAGGGCAGGTGAAACCCATTAATCGCTTTGGTTAATGTGGCTTAATTTGTAACTAGGCCAGGAGGCAGCCCAGTTAAAATAAAAATTGGTTCAGGTGCAAGTTTCAACGCCTTAATGAGCATTGAAACGTATAAAAATTGTTTACAAAAATTATATGACTGAGCCTTGTGGGCCTAAGAAAAATTGCCCGTTCGGCGTGATTACGTGAGGTTTCAGGAGGAGGAGCAGGAGGAGGAGGATGAATATAATACACAGATTGATGAAGCTAAAAGGTCCCCGTTTTTTATGGTGATAGAGAACGATGCTTCCATCCGCAGGTGCAGCCTACGTATTGCTTACGTATCGCTGCTGTCCGCTGGTGGAGAAGAAAAGTCTGGGGAAATCCAGGCTTTGTTCATCTTGATGAGTGTAAGCCTGTCGGCACTGTTAGTTGACAGGCGGGTACGCTTATCCGTGATGATTCCCCCAGCTGCACTAAACACCCTCTCTGACAAGACGCTAGCTGCAGGACAAGCAAGCACCTCCAGGGCATAGAGCGTGAGTTCAGGCCACGTGTCCAGCTTCGACACCCAGTAGTTGTAGGGGGCAGAGGCGTCACGGAGGACGGTCGTGCGATCGGCTACGTACTCCCTCACCATCCTTTTACAGTGCTCCCGCCGACTCAGCCTTGACTGGGGAGCGGTGACACAGTCTTGCTGGGAAGCCAGAAAGCTGTCAAAGGCCTTAGAGAGTGTTCCCCTGCCTGTGCTGTACATGCTGCCTGATCTCCGCGCCTCCCCTGCTACCTGGCTCTCGGAACTGCGCCTTCTGCCACTAGCGCTGTCGTATGGGAATTTTACCATCAGCTGTCCGCCAGGGTCCTGTGGTATAGCATCACTCTCGAACCCCTTTCCTTTTCGGGTATGAGAGTGGAAAGGTTCTCCTTATACCGTGGGTCGAGCAGTGTGTACACCCAGTAATCCGTAGTGGCCAGAATGCGTGTAACGCGAGGGTCACGAGAAAGGCATCCTAACATGAAGTCAGCCATGTGTGCCAGGGTACCTGTACGCAACACATGGCTGTCCTCACTAGGAAGATCACTTTCAGGATCCTCCTCCTCCTCCTCCTCAGGCCATACACGCTGAAAGGATGACAGGCAAGCTGCATGGGTACCCTCAGCAGTGGGCCAAGCTGTCTCTTGCTCCCCCTCCTCATGCTCCTCCACCTCCTCCTCAACGCGCTGAGATTTAGACAGGAGGGTGCTCTGACTATCCAGCGGCATACTGTCTTCCCCCGCCTCCGTTTCCGAGCGCAAAGCGTCTGCCTTTATGCTTTGCAGGGAACTTCTCAAGAGGCATAGCAGAGGAATGGTGACGCTAATGATTGCAGCATCGCCGCTCACATTCTGGGTAGACTCCTCAAAGTTTCCAAGGACCTGGCAGATGTCTGCCAACCAGGCCCACTCTTCTGTAAAGAATTGAGGAGGCTGACTCCCACTGCGCCGCCCATGTTGGAGTTGGTATTCCACTATAGCTCTAAGCTGCTCATAGAGCCTGGCCAACATGTGGAGCGTAGAGTTCCACCGTGTGGGCACGTCGCACAGCAGTCGGTGCACTGGCAGATTAAACCGATGTTGCAGGGTGCTCAGGGTGGCAGCGTCCGTGTGGGACTTGCAGAAATGTGCGCAGAGCCGGCGCCCCATTCCGAGCAGGTCTGACAAGCGTGGGTAGCTTTTCAGAAAGCACTGAAACACCAAATTAAAGACGTGGGCCAGGCATGGCACGTACGTGAGGCTGCCGTGCTGCAGAGCCGCCACCAGGTTACGGCCGTTGTCACACACGACCATGCCCGGTTGGAGGCTCAGCGGCGCAAGCCAGCACTCGGTCTGCTCTGTCAGACCCTGCAGCAGGTCGTGGGCCGTGTGCCTCTTCTCTACTAAGCTGAGTAGTTTCAGCACGGCCTGCTGACGCTTGCCCACCGCTGTGCTGCCACGCCGCGTGACACCGATTGCTGGCGACGTGCTGCTGCTGCTGACACATCTTGATTGCGAGACAGAGGTTGCGTAGGAGGAGGAGGGTGGTTTAGTGGAGGAAGCATTCACCGCCGCAGATACCACCACCGAGCTGGCCCGTAATTCTGGGGGTGGGTAGGACGTGAGCGGTCCCAGGCTCTGACTCTGTCCCAGCCTCCACTAAATTCACCCAATGTGCCATCAGGGAAATATAGTGGCCCTACCCACCTGTGCTTGTCCACGTGTCCGTTGTTAAGTGGACCTTGGCAGTAACCGCGTTGGTGAGGGCACGTACAATGTTGCGGGAGACGTGGTCGTGCAGGGTTGGGACGGCACATCGGGAAAAGTAGTGGCGACTGGGAACCGAGTAGCGCGGGGCCGCCCCCGCCATCATGCTTTTGAAAGCCTCCGTTTTCAACAAGCCTATACGGCAGCATCTCCAGGCTGATCAATTTGTCTATGTGCACGTTTAACGCTTGAGCGTGCGGGTGCGTGGAGGCGTACTAGCGCTTGCGCTCATACACTTTTGCTAGCGACGGCTGGACGGTGCGCTGAGAGACATTGGTGGATGGGGCCAAGGACAGCGGAGGTGAGGGTGTGGGTGCAGGCCAGGAGACGGTAGTGCCTGTGTCCTGAGAGGGGGGTTGGATCTCAGTGGCAGGTTGGGGCACAGGGGGAGAGGCAGTGGTGCAAACCGGAGGCGGTGACTGGCCTTCGTCCCACCTTGTGGGGTGCTTGGCCATCATATGTCTGCGCATGCTGGTGGTGGTGAGGCTGGTGGTGGTGGCTCCCCGGCTGATCTTGGCGCGACAAAGGTTGCACACCACTGTTCGTCGGTCGTCTGCACTCTCAGTGAAAAACTGCCAGACCTTTGAGCACCTCGGCCTCTGCAGGGTAGCATGGCGCGAGGGGGCGCTTTGGGAAACAGTTGGTGGATTATTCGGTCTGGCCCTGCCTCTACCCCTGGCCACCGCACTGGCTCTTCCAACCTGCCCTGCTGCTGCACTTGCCTCCCCCTCTGAAGACCTGTCCTCAGTAGGCTTAGCAAACCAGGTGGGGTCAGTCACCTCATCGCCCTGCTGCTCTTCCTCCGAATCCTCTGTGCGCTCCTCCCTCGGACTTACTCCAATTACTACCTGAGTGATAGACAACTGTGTCTCATCGTCATCGTCCTCCTCACCCACTGAAAGCTCTTAAGACAGTTGCCAGAAGTCCCCAGCCTCATCCCCCGGACCTCGGAAACTTTCCAAAGGTTGGGCATCGGTCACGACAAACTCCTCCGGTGGGAGAGGAACCATTGCTGCCCATTCTGGGCAGGGGCCCGAGAACAGTTCCTGGGAGTCTGCCTGCTCCTCAGAATGTGTCATTGTAATGGAGTGAGGAGGCTGGGAGGAAGGAGGAGCAGCAGCCAGAGGATTCAGAGTTGCAGCAGTGGACGGCGCAGAACTCTGGGTGGTCGATAGATTGCTGGATGCACTTTCTGCCATCCACGACAGGACCTACTCACGCTGCTCATTTTCTAATAAAGGTCTACCGCGTGGACCCATTAATTGTGAGATGAATGTGGGGACGCCAGAAACGTGCCTTTCTCCTAATCCCGCAGCAGTCGGCTGCGATAAACCTGGATCAGGAGCTCGGCCTGTGCCCACACCCTGACTTGGGCCTCCGCGTCCTCGCCCGCGTCCACGTCCTCTAGGCCTACCCCTACCCCTCAGCATGGTGTATTACCAGTAGTGCAGAAACAGAACGCTGTAATTAAATGTGCCGCTTATTGGTCTGTGGTTGGAGGCTGACTTCGCTTACGGAACGCACAGCAGAGCCAGGAAAGAATTTTACGCAAGCCTGCTGTAACACTTAGCTGGCTGCGTATTAATTAGGACTACTACCCCCAGCAGAGACGCAGTACACTCAGGACGGTCACAGGCAGCCCAAATAGATTTTTTTGTCCCAAATTTTTTTGGATAAGCCCACTGCCTATATAGACTGTATATGTCTTTCACTGTCCCTGCCTCACCACCACTACTGGCCCTGGACTATGTAAAATTACTGCAGGAAGCAATGCTCTGGACGCAATGCTCTGCACGGCCGATATACAAAAAAAAAAAATGTGCAACACTGCAAAAAGCAGCCTCAACAGTACTGCACACGGTCAAATGTGGCCCTAAGAAGGACCGTTGGGGTTCTTGAAGCCTAAAATCACTCCTAACACTCTCCCTATAGCAGCTCCAGCATCAGCAGCACTTTCCCTGAGCTATGTCAGAATGCATCTGTGGCGAGCCGCGGGAGGGGCCGATTTATATACTCGGGTGACACCTGATCTCACCAGCCACTCACAGCAGGGGGGTGGTATAGGGCTGGAACATCACAGGAGGAAGTTGTAATGCCTTCCCTGTCTTTCTATTGGCCAGAAAAGCGTGCTAACGTCTCAGAGATGAAAGTGAAAGTAACTCGAACATCGCGTGGTGCTCGCCTCTTGTAACGAGCATCTTGAACACGCTAATACTCGAACGAGTATCAAGCTCGGACGAGTACGTTCGCTCATCTCTATTTATAAAGTTTTGTAAAAGTAAAATGACATTTTTGCTTTGTATCGAAAACTAACTTTTCACCAAAAAAAAAAAAGTTTCTCCCCATCTTCAATTAATCTGCATTTATGCGCAGAGAGAACCAAGAAGAAAGGATTTCAAAATTAAACTGTAAATTATGAAGAGGTGTAAAATCCCTGGGTAAACCTGCTGCGCCGCTCATTATACAGGTGCACTGCGATCCCGCCATAGTACAAAAAATACTCTGTATGATGAGATCTGGGAAACTTGATCAGTACAGCAGTGGAGCCCTCATTATGTACAGTCATAGAGAAAATGCAGAAAAAATCTAGAGAAACAGTAGGGACTAGAGATGAGCGAGCATACTCGCTAAGGGCAATTGCTCGAGTGAGCATTGCCCTTAGCGAGCACCTGACCGCTCGAGAGCCAAGGTTCGGGTGCCGGCGCGGGGGAGCGGTGAGTAGCGGCAGTCAGCAGGGAGGAGCGGGGGGAGAGAGGGAGAGAGAGATCTCCCCTCCGTTCCTCCCCGCTCTCCCGCGCCGCTCCCTGCCGGCCGACCGCACCTGAACCTTGTCTCTCAAGCGGACAGGTACTCGCTAGGGGCAATGCTCACTCGAGCAATTGCCCTTAGCGAGTATGCTAGCTCATCACTAGTAGGGACCATTGGAGTCTTTTGGGTATTACTTATGCAAGAATTCCATGGTACTATGGGACGGGTAGAAGATCGCTTTCCAGCTCTGTCCACATTTGTTATAAATGGAAACTGCAGAAAAGTGTTGGATCTCTCATATAATGCATATCACTGGGGATTAGTAATGAGCGCACTTTTGAAAAGTTTGGTTCAGCCTGTTCGATGAACTTTTGGAAAAAGTTTGGTTCAGTCCAAATTAGTTCAAACCAAACCGGAAATTCACCCAAACCACTAAAACTGTTGTATAATATTGTCAAATAGCCCTAAAATCCCTCTGCAATACTCTGAGAGTATTTTATTACTCTTAACTTAAGTCTTAAGGTGCCTACTAGAGATGAGCGAGCATACTCGCTAAGGGCAATTACTCGATCGAGCATTGTTCTTAGCGAGTATCTCCCCGCTCGGAAGAAAAGATTCTCTCCCTCTCTCTCCCCCGCTCCCTCCTGCTCACTGCCGCAACTCACCCGCGCCGGCAGCCAAACCTTTTCTTCCGAGCGGGGAGATACTCGCTAAGGGCAATGCTCGATCGAGCAATTGTCCTTAGCGAGTATGCTCGCTCATTTCTAGTGCCTACCCACTAGCGATATGTTTTCTTGCGATTTGAGAGCGAGTGAAAACACATGATTATGAGACCAATGATTTTCAATAGTTTCATACTCATTTGTGATTTTTACTCTAAATCTCGCAGCACTGAGAGAAAATCTGCGATATTGCTCAGTGTTTTCAATAGGGCCGGCGGCAGCAGCACTAGCCCCATTGAAAACATAGGGAGTACATTGCGGACTTCTGCCACAGCTGTGACAGCTATGGCAGAGGATTCCTTCATCCCCGTGGGGACCGCATTGGCTAAGCATCAGCCAATCACAGACACGGCTTCCAGGAGGTGGGGATTTTTCAATCCCCGGTCAGAAGAGATGAAGAAGAAGACTGCCGGGGCCCGAGAAGAAGCTGCGGCAGAACCCCGGACAGCGCAAGAGAGGTGATGCATACTTTTTTTTCTGCAGCTACGGCATATTTTCAGAGTAGGGCTTATATTTCAAGCCCCACCCCTCCCCCCAAAAAATCCTTGCATGTGGTGCTACAAAGTCGAGCGACTTTGTAGCACTACATACAACTTTCTAAAAAATTGCAGTATCACCGCGATAAATCACAGTGATATCGCACTGGACAGCAATGCGATTTCATACTGACTAGCAATGCGATTTCACTGCGATTTTCTTGCTACGCTGACGTGTCGCCCATGTGAAAGAGGCATAAGGAGGAGAATCGACAAGTGTATCCCATTGTTTTCAATGGAAGATCTCGCATCACACTCACATGTACATCTCACGCCATACAGTGTTGTACTGAAAACAAAGGGTGATGCGTTCCGAGGAATGTGAAAAGATAGAATATGTTGCAATTTTTTCCTGCACCGCATCGCTCATGTGTATGACTCCATTTGAAAGAATGGGGTTCATATTCATGTGAGATTTGTGCATCACACAATGCACAAATTTTGTGTGATTCTTTTTGGCCTAAAGAGTTAAACAATCGCTATGGCCAAATTGTTGCATGTGTCAGTTGCAGTGAAAGTGAGCATACTCTCTTGTATAGAACTGATTGGCTGAGGCTCCCAAATATAAAGTGCTTCACCACAAGATAGCAGCAGGAACTGTGTCAGAGAGCTAAGATGGTGCTGCCAGCTTTATCAAGACAGATAGTAACAATAATCTGCAGGAGCAGCTGCTGCTCAGAGAAACATAGAACTGTCTACTGCTAGGATCCATAAAATGAGAGAGCAACCTGATTACCACTCCAACTTGGCGGGGCCCGCTGAACTGGGACAAGGATCAAGGGGAAAAGTCTCTGGTTAGTGGTAGCTGTGATTCTCTATCCACAAATTGTAAGTGAGGTCAGCCTCTGCATTAGGTGTGCACGCCCCTAGCGACGCAAACAGTTAAACAACAGGTCTGTTGCGTAGGACTTGAGATAGTGTCACAGAGATGCAAGCCAACATAATAAGGACATATATTTTGGAATTCGAAAGCTGTGTTTCAAATGGACTGCATTACTATTAGTCGAATGTCAACCCCTTAAACTGTGTACTCTGTGTTTCAGTTTATCTGTACTGCTGGTATTGATTTCTATTCAGTGTTATTGATCTTGTTCTTTTGACTTTATCCTGTACAATGAGCAAAGAAATAATAATCTTAGGATTTATTTAGCTGTAGCTAGCTTTAGGTGACTCTACAGTAAGAGATAAATTGCTTACTTGTTATTATAACATTACTCACTTTCATTCCTTTGTTCGTAAATAAATATTGCATATTTTTGTAACTCCTTCTGCTGCATCGTATCCTGAATCTGCATTGCGAAAACCCCACCCATGACATACTATTGGTAAATGTCCATCTTCATTGTGAATTGCTGTCCAATGAGATTTGATACATTTGGCAGATTCAGACTCATATACTGCTCTTGCCAGTTCTGTTAGCAGCCATACTACTACTTCCATCATGGTAGGCAGATAAGATAGTATGCTTTGGATAGGAGGCATGGCTTAGAGGGGTATTACTAAAATTGATTTTTATCACTTACCCCATAGGATAGGTATAAAACTTTGATCGTGCGTTTAAGACCCACACTAAGTCTGAGAATTGGGATCCTGTATACCTCTCTCCTCCTCACTGCACTCCCCAAAGTGAGGATGAGACTGAATGGAGCAATGGTTGAGCATGCTCAGTGCTGTTTCATTTTCATCAGCCCTATTGAAATGTCCATCGAGCTTGCAGTAAGCAATAGAGGAGGGCATTGGACCCTTGTTTTTGGAATCGGTGGGGACTCAGCGGGGAGGCTTCCACCAATCAGACTCTTATCAACTATCCTTTTGATAGATAGTAAAAGTTAATTTTGGGACAAATTCTTTAAAGTTGCTGGGCTTCAATGCAAAATCTGCAACAAAGCCACCAATTATAATGCTTCATTTATAGTACTGGTCTCCTTATATGGGAAAGAGAGACCTTATGGACCCCTGAAGGCTCCAGGGCTCAGGTGCAACCACATTCACTATACCGACTACTGTTATCCCCCTGCTTTATTTGCCTTTCTTCTTAATAAGATATTGTTCTAGAAACGTACAGGGTTTTTTAGACTTTTTTTTCCTGGATGTCCTTAGGCAGCACCAATGGGTTAAGTTTCATTTGTCCCCTATTGAAAAAAAGATAATAGATTAATTAGCAGTTTTAATTAGCAATCAGACTCCTATAAAAACGCTCCTGGAGGCAATGATCACACGTGCTTTTTCTTCTGTTGGATAGAAGATAGAATGGCTCACTCCCTATTCCCCGGTCTGGAGTGGCTCTGCTTGAAGGAGCCCCTTACTATGGTTGTAGTGGCCTGATGCAAACAATGAGTGGTCATTTTCCTGGCTGATATGTATGAGTCGGGAACAATTTTATGTCCGTAAAGGATGAATATACACATAAAGTACAAACGTGGATAACTCAAAATAATATATAAAGACATTAAAAAATGGGGAACTGAGTCTAACCTACTGATATGAGGAAACCCTACCTAGATGGAAACAGGGGATGTGGAAACAGTTAGATGAGAGTCACTGATATACAGGAAATAAGATGTGACAACACCCCACATAGTATATAAAAAAAATTGTTAGTGAATCCAGGCCATATGTATATATATGTATGTATATTTACATATGGCTTGGCTTAAGAGTTGAAAAATCCTTTCTTGAGAACAACAATAGGATTATTATAAAGCAACCATATAACAAGTGAAGAGCAAATTTTTAAAAGCTTGTTGGCCCCTTCATTTTCCTTGAGATCACCATCAGAACATTTCTGGTGAAGGCCTGGTCACCGACCTTACCTGGAATCCTGCAACAACATGCTTTGGCTGCACCACATGATTTTTTTTCCTGCTCTGTCAGAACTTTATGTTTTTGGTTTGGGCAGAACGAACTCCGGTAGCACGCTCTGATTCTTGGGACTTCCAGCATTGGATTAAAATAGTGCAGGAGGCAAAGAAGTGATGAGTGGAATTTTGAAAAATTTGGTTTGACCAATTTGTCGAAGTTTAGCAAAAAGTTTGGTTGGTCCAAATTAGTTTGAACAGTATCGGAACTTCACCAATACCCCTAAAAATGGTGTATAACACTGTCTATGAGCTATAAAGCCCCATATAATACTCTTAGGTCATCTAAAACTGCATCCAAGTAAGTTTTGAGCCTTTTTTAAAGGGGTACTTTCAGGTTTACAAGCTCTCACCACTAAGATCCCCACCGATCTCGAGAACAAGGTTTCATGTCTCTCTATGCCTGTCACTGTAGGTTTGCTTCTCCCTGTCAGAATGAATGCAGTACTGGCCAAGCATGTGCGATTGCTGCTTTGTCCATTCCAATGGGGTTAATGGAAATATCCAAGTACTTGATCCCTGACTATCTCTGCAGTCCCATTGAAAGTGAGTGGCATGGCAGCACGCTTGTGCAACTTTTACTCCAGTCTTTTCTTCACTTCAGGGGGCAGAGTCAGCTTACAGTGAAGAAGACATGGGACCTCATGATCGTGGAGGACTCAGTGGTGAGATCAACAACAATCAGTAAATAATGATGCTGGTACAACCCCTGTAAAGCAAAGTTAATGAGGAAAAGGAAGAAGAAGAGGTAGAGTAACAACTATTTGTAAGGCATTATGGGCTACCCTGAGGTCATGTGATCCTTCCTCCTTCTACTTTCTGCCATGTGGCAGATGCCATTTCAGTGGGTACAGCCCAGACGAAGATCTGAAAGTTCGAGTTTTAGCAAAGTTTGACTCGAAACAGGGTCCGACTGTTTCAATTTCTTCAACACTACCTATAATGCACCATATCAGATGCCAAAAACTATCCTTGTGTAGTAGTATTGTAGACAGCATGTCTCGTATCTTTCTTGAGACTTTCGGGATGTTTTCCTTTCCTGATAAAATTAGTCATTTTTCTAAATGAAATATAACACTGTTCAGTACCATATGCCTCGGCAATCTACATAACCTGTTCTAATGAGTTCCTATGAGGATATATGAAACATTAACTGTGTTCTTAGCTTCATCCAAGAGCATATTTGATGTGTGTAGGAAAATGCTTCTCCCATGGATCAATGGCTCGCATTAATTTCTTAGAAAACAATGAGTAAATATCATTTGTTTGTCCATCGGTGAAATTGCATAATGTAATAAAATCGCATTTTTTAAAAATATATGATATACAGGAATTGATAGATTGATACAGGAACTAAAGAAGCTTCTACTCTTCAGGAGCCACTGAACATTAAAACAGAGCAAGTGAAGGAATTAAAATGTTCCCTTCCTTGAGGTTGACAGTTGAGTACTCATAATGCCCTTAATTACAGATGACTTCCAGCACCTAGTAATGTCTACGTGTTTATTGTAGAGGTGGTAAGATTAATGATAGATAGGAGAAATTAAGTCTTGTTACACAAGCCCAACATATTGGTCCAGGATGACTCTTGAGTTATACCATTGAAATTAATTTCAGTTTCGATGTCTAGAAGACGTTAGATTCTGATGTTGCAATCTTCCATCTCATGCACTTTCTATACTGCATGTTAGAAAGTATAGAATACATTATAGTACATGAAAAGATTAGGGGCACTGAACATGGAAAATATGCTTTGAATAAACATTCTATCAATTACTTTAATTCCCTTTTCAACTTACTTGATCATACCTTGTCTAATATTGCAATCAGAATTGCGTGATACATATAGATGTATCTACTAAAGGGGTATTCCCATCTCAGGAATCCTATTTCAGGGCTCAGTCAGACAAGCGTTTTTTTCCCACATGCATAGGTGCGGAAAAAAAATGTCTTTATTAGAACCAATGCTTTCCAATGAAAGCGGTCATGTCTGTCTTTTACAAGTGAATGAAATTCGCACCTACAAAGAATAGTACAGCGTTTCGCGATTCACACTTGTTGTGCGGTCACAGGATCCTAAAATTTGCACATATAGTGCGGCCCCATTGAAAGCAATGTGAGAGGATCACTATTCCATGCTGCGGCTGTGACAGCTGCAGCAGGGGATTCCTTGGATGTGAAACCTCTGGATGCTGTCACATCCAAGGGCTTCACCTTGTCAACAGGATTGGCGGCAGCAGCGCTGGCCCCATTGAAAACATGGGGAGAAGATCGCGGTCCTCTGCCACACTTGGCAGAGGACTGCAATGCTATCCCATTGCTTTCAATGGGGCCGGCGCTGCTGCCTCCCCATTGAAAGCCATGGGATGAAGGCAACCCATGTAGCGATGTTTTTCAAAACATTGCAAAACAATGCACTTAGCCATAAGATGTTAATTTCTAAAATGCTCCATTCTCCAGATATCGCAGCTATTGATTCCTCTGGTTGTTTACTGCTTGTTGTTAGGGAAACAGAACATCTCTTCTATGGAAAGAAATAGCAGCGAGGCCAGCGCTTTCACCTAAATATGATAGCCAGGATTTCAGAAGCTCATGCACACAACCTTTGGCTTGGCCACCAGCTACCGTTGTGTTCTGTTTTTTCTTTCCATAGGAGAGGTGGTCGGTTTCCCAGATAACAGGCATTAAACAACCAGAGGATAGAGGAATCAATAGCTGCAATATCTGGAGAATAGGGGTGAATGCATTGCTTTGCAATTTTTCTAACACATAGGGCGAAGTCAGATGAGCATTTTTTTGCTCGCCTATGAGCGCAAAAAAAAGTGTGTCTGATAGAACCATTTGTTTCCTATGGTGTGTTCGCATGTCCGTCTTTTACAGGCGCAAAAAACTTGCACCTGCAAAAGATAGGACATCCGAGTGTCGGGAAGGTCCGTGCTGCGCGTAAAGATTCCCAAAGCGGAGTCCCCTCATCACTGAACACGGTGACAGCACAGTCACAGTGTTCAGTGACAAGGGGACTCCCCGCGGGGATGAAGGAACCTCAGCACTCAGCCAGTCAGAGGCAGCGCTCAGCCATTCATTGAATCCAATGAATGGCTGAGCGCTGCCTCTGATTGGCTGAGCGCTGTGACCAATCACAGGCAGCGCTCAACTGTCAATCAATGAATAGCTGAGCACTGCCTGTGATTTTCTCAGCATTCAGTCAATCAGACCAGCACTTTCAAGAGGTGGTGATTTTTAAATCCCCGCCCCTTGAAAGTGCTTTAGATCAGTGCTGGGATTGCAGACACAAGACGCGCTGGAGCCCAGACAGCGCTGCTAGGTGACTAATATTTTTTGTTTCCTACACCTAGGAATGATTTTCAGGGAAGGGCTTATATTTAAAGCACTTCCCCGAAAATCACTGCATGCATCCCATTGCTTTAAATGGGGCTGGCGGCAGCAGCGCCAGCCCTATTGAAGGCAATGAGCATGGAACTATGGTCACGCACATGTTGCTAAAGCATGGAGCTCTTTTTTGTGCGCAACCCCACCCCCCCACCCCCCCCCAAAAAATCGCTTGTCTGACGGAGCCCATAAGACGTAGAATTTTTAAGATGGGATTACCCCTTTCACTTTAAGCCCCCTAACAGTCACATTAAAATAGGGGGGAAAACCCCCCAGAAAATGTCACTTTTTACTGTAGATTTAGATTTAATATTTCATATAAATATATTTGGCATATAACTCAGATGCCTTAAGGCCATTTTTAGCAGCCCTTAGTCACATAACTCATTTTAGCCTCAATTAATTAATTTCCCATTTTGTGTTCCATAACTTTGTTATTTTTTGGTCAATGTAGCTGTATGACACCTCGGATTTCGCAGGATGACTTCTAGTTTTTATAGAACATAATAATATAATAATGTATTGAGTAACTTTTATAGATTTTTTTTGCTGAAGGACAATGGAGAAAAAGAACGATTTCATCATTGTCTTTAGAATGTATGTTTACATAATTCACTGTGCGGTATAAATATGATGGCCACTTTGTTCTGCGGGTTATTGGGATTATGTTTTACTACTTTTGCACAATATAAGCACTTTTTTTCATGAAAAGGCTTTTTGTGTGGTGCCACATTCCGGGACCAGAACATTTTTATTTTTCCGTTGGCACTGCTGTATGAAGACTTATTTTTTGCGGGAGAACTTTTTAATTTTTATCAGTACCATTTTAGGATGTTTAAGACTTTTTTTCATTACTTTTTGCTCCTATTTTAGAGACGTTATATGAACAGAAAATGGCTACTTTGGCATTTTCCTTTTTTTACCATGCTGAATGAGGAATGTAATATTTTATAGTATGGGTTGTTACGGCAATACCAATTAGGTGAAGTTTTTTATTTTTATTTTTTTCAATATTTAAAGTATTGCGGTGATATTTTTTTTTCTGTAAAAATGCTTATATGTCGCTGCTAGTAATTACAGCAGACTCTTTAGGGTTAAATGGCATAGATGAGTAATTAGATGAGCTTCTCACCTCTTTCACTTCTTTTCTGGGATTAAAAAAGGCTTTACGTATATGACAATTAGGCCTCAGTCACACGGGCGCATCGGCACCCGTACAACAGAGCCGATGCGCCCGTGTGACTGTCAGTGAGAAGACGGCCGTACCTGAAGACGGCCGTCTCTCTGCAGCGCTGGAGGAAAGAACATGTGACCGGCTCCATTGCCGGTGTACGGGTGCTGATGCGCCCGTGTGACTGAGGCCTTAAAGTGCAAATATGTACTCTGACTTCTGGGCGGGTTGAGTGTTTAACATGAAGAAAAGTCCTTGTTACCCTTCACTGGGACAGAAGAACAAACAGGAGAATCACAGATCTTCTCTGCTGCTTGCTTGTTGCCTCTCACGCTGTGCCAAATTCTGACCACCCATCAGCACGGTGCAAAAATCTGGATTCATCTGACCAGGAGATGTTTTTCCACTGTTTAATAATCCAATTTTTGTGCTCTTTCACCCACTGGAGTCCCACATTTCTGTTTCTGTTAAACACCATGGCGCTGGAAGTGGTCTTCTGCAGTAATAGCCCATCCATAGTCAGGAAAGGCGAGTTATTTCTTTGGACACGTTAGATGGCTCATGAGTTGTCTTCAGTTGCAATTTGTGTGAATATGCAGCACCTGTTCATCAGAACGATTCCTGACATCCTCCACTGACCCCTTTCAGTGATAAATTGTTTCTGTCCACAAAATCCCCTCTTCACACCATTATTGGTATACCTTCCACAGTGCTGCATGAGAAACCCCCCTGCGGTTGGCAGAGACATCCCGGCCCTGGCTAGTCTAGGCCAATGATCCAGGCTCATTGGAAGTCCCTCAGATCGCTGGATTTTCCCATCTAATGTGGATTCACACTGAGGCTTCTGTCACACGAGCGCATATCAGTCAGCCTTTTTCACAGCCGGGTGACATGTGCTGTGATCTGATGCATTGGATTCCAATGCATGATATCACACGGTGTATTACTGAGACATAAAAGCGCCCGGCAAGGCTAATATATCACCGTGCGTTTTTACGTCGGGCCCAAAAGATAGTCCTGGAACTATCTTTTGGCCCAGAATACATCTGCCGCTGCATGGGCTCCTATGGGAGCCCATAGCAACGGTCCTAGGTGGGAGGGAGTTTAGCAGCCCCCCCACCATGCAGGCTCACCTCTCATCTCCTCCCCGCTCGTTCTGTACAATGGAAGGTGGTGGGGGCGGAGCTAAGTATCAGCCCTTCCCACCTCCTCCAATTGATGGCAATGGACAAGGGGTGGGGTGTGGGCAGAGCTAAGCTACCGCCCTCACCCTGTCCCTTGTCCATAGCCATCAATAGGAGGAGGTGGGGCGGACCACTTAGCTCCGCCCCCTTCTATTGCAAAAAACATGAGGTGAGCCTGCGAAGGGGAGGGAGGGGAAATGGGTGACGGCATTGTGAGCTCAGTGCATATGCACCAAGCCACATGCCGTGTAAATAGGCGCACAAAGTTACATTTGTGCGCCCGTTCACGAGCTTCTACTCCCCAGATGGAAGTGTGTATTGGCCGGCCGTGAAAACACCGGCCAATATGCTCTCCTGTGAAAGAAGCTTGAAACTGATCCACGGAAAACTTGTCACGTGATTTTATGTTGCACTTCCAGGTCACGGGAATAATTTCCATACAGGGAAGCTCCAATTAAGACAGGGACACTCTCTTTAATAAAGTGGCCATTCAGTGTATACCCCAAATAAGGAGCACAAACAGGAACTCTTATGTATCTTGGCTGGTGAATGGCGTGCAAATAATTTTATAAAGTAATGCCAGAATTGCTAACTTTCTTTTGTTTGCCTCTCAAAAAACGCCATAAAAGGCAATCCAACAGTTATATATGCCTCCGAATGATACCAATAAAAACTTTGACTCCGCTGTGATAAAAGTATTAACGCTCCGGGTCTTGGAATGTGTTGATGCAAAGTCAGTTGTTCTTTTTAAAAAACATGTTTTTTTTGTGTGTAGGAAAAAAATAAAAAACATAAATCTGTATAAACTTGGTATCGCAGTAATTGGGTTAATCCAGATAAGAAAATTAACACTTTTACAAAATCAAAATTAAAAAATACAAAATTAAATCCCCCCAAAACAAACTCTGAATTTCGGGAGGGAAGGGGTTGCATTTCACCCCTAAAAAATGTAATAAAAGTTATACAACACATTATATGTACCTCAGAGTGCGGCCATTAAAATATATAATTTGTCCCTAAAAAAACAAACACTCATTGTCCGGACAGGTGGCTCGCGGGGCCTCCATCCCCACACCACCGGCCCTATCACCCGGGCTGCAGCAGTGTGGCGCAGGGAAGCCCTGGTGCTAAGAATGCCCCGCGCCACGTCCCCGTCACAATGCGCCCAGGCACGCGTCCTTGGTCTCCGTCTGTCCAGCAAGGCTGGGGGAGGGTTCCCCAGAGCCTCGGTGATTGAACTCTGCTGCTGTCAGGCTCCCCACCCCAATCAGCTGCTGGGGCGGGAGTTCTAACAGCATTTAAACGCCTGGGTTCCTTCCAGCATTGCCAGTGTTAGTTAGGTCTTCTGCTGCACTGAAGTTCCTTGGATTTGCCTGACACCCTGTTTGACTTGTTTGCTTTGACCAGGGGCGTAACTATAGAGGGTGCAGGGGATGCAGTTGCACCCGGGCCCAGGAGCCTTAGGGGGCCCATAAGGCCTCTCTTCTCCTTATAGGGAGCCCAGTACTATGAATAAAGCATTATAGTTGGAGGCCCTGTTGCAGGTTTTGCATTGGGGCCCAGAAGCTTCAAGTTATGCCTCTGCATGGTTTAGGTATAGGTACAGGTACACATACAGATAGAGGGAGGGCCCCAGCTCACCTTTTGCATCAGGGCCCCTGAGCCTTTAGTTACGCCCCTGGCTTTGACCCTGACTTCGCCTTCGCCTGACCCCTTGTACTGCCTACTTTTCTGTTGCTGACCCCCATTGCATTACTTGCCTCTGTGTTTGTTTGTCTCAGTGTCTGTTTGTAGTCTGACTCCTTGCCCCGCTTCCCTAGATAGTCTAGGGACTGTCGCCCAGTTGTCACCCTTGGGCTTAGCTCAGGGGGGCAAGTAGGTAGGGACAGGGGTTGCAAGCAGTTTCAGGGATTTCCAGTCCCCGACCCCAGTTCCCTGACACTCATATGGCTATGTCAATGAGTTATGGCTCATGCAATGCAACTCCGAAAATTCGGTTGGTCCTCGAGGTATAAAATAGGCTGGTCAGTAAGGGATTAAATGAAAATTAAATGATTAGCAACCAAAAATAATCTAATAGGTGACTTGATCTGCTAAACCACATCCCTTGGTTAAACCCAGCCCTTTCTTAAACTCCACCCTTTCCGCTGTCTGCTATATGAAAATGAACCATTAGCAACACTGTAGCCAATCTTTCTCCAATCCCGCAAACTGTCAAACATTGAGGGAAAGTTTATTTTTTCATTCCTTCTCACTTTAGTTTTGCTTTAATAAAGGGAAAGAAAACTCACAATATTAAATTTCAGTTCTATTGGAGAGAGACCAAGCAAACAAAAATCCAATTCTTAAAGAGTTACCGGTCACACACCTTAATACATGTATCACGACCGTAGTTCAGTCAGTCATGAAGACTAAGAGAGATGAGAAAGCATGGACTACAGGAGGACATATCGACCGTTTACCCATCACTGGCAGTATTTTTGATTGCATGTGGCCTCTGTTCAATTCTTCTTCCATTCCTTCTGCACAACAGATCATTATTTGCCTTCTCGCAAGGAAAAGTCTCAAGTTTTTAAAACGTGCGGGTCAGGTAGATTTCTGTCATCTTTAAACTTTGCTAAACTACCAAGTATCCAACCATTCAGAAGGAGACTGAAAATCAATACCCCCGTCTATTCCTTTCAATATATCCTGAGGACCTTTGAGAGTGAGTTACCTTACAGTATATCTCAGTCCCACAGTCATTAATTGGGACTAATTCTTTTTCAATACGTCTGACTTTATGCATCAGATATTGAATAGGTCAGCGCTATTAAAGTTTTGCATTTACCAGAATGCATTGAGGCTTTATGCTGATGCATCACCTTTCTTAATTGTTTGCGTTAACTCTAAATTATGGAAGCTCCTGTAGGCGCTGCATTCGGGATACTTTGGCTTCTAGATTATTACTAATTAGTGGTAGTTTGGTTGCTGTAACTAATGAATTATGGCGTCTTGGATCCTGTAACCAATGAAGTGTTGTAGGCAATCAATTCTGAATACTATGGCAACTACAGGTGTTGGGTTCCAGATACTTTGGCTTCTGGGAATGAAAGGGGTTGTCCGGTTAGAATGTAATTTTCTAAGGGCAGGTGAGCAGGTGTCAAAATAACAAATCCAGCAGTACTTATCCATCCTCAGCCCCGGCGATCAAACGCTGAACCCCCACAGACCAACTGGTCTTTGTTTTGAAATGGCTACCACTTGACTGCTGAAGCCAATCAAAGGCCGTAGTGCCCATGTGTACCCCCGATCCTTCCAGTCTTTGTTTTGAAATGGCTATGACCTAACGACTGCAGCCATTAAAGGCCACAGTGCCCAGGTGCCATTCTCCTGGCATATTCACTCAGATGCTGTTACCAGATATGCCAGGTGAATGTCATCTGGTGTCTTGAGACAATGAATTATAAATAATCTGGCTTCCGTAGGGAATGAATTATGGTTACCATAAACTCACAGTGATATACCGTTAAAAGCATAGCTATGACTAGGATTCATAAGGTATTTTGGAAAATCCTAAACTTTAGCTCCTGTGTTGTAAATATTCTGGGGCTTGCTTGGCTTGTTAGGCAATTTTACCACTTTTTACTTGGTATTGACTTGAAAGCAAATACTGTTATCTATTAACATAGTGTGTAAGGTTAGAAAAAGACATATGTGCTTCCAGTTCAGCTTATTACCCTCCAATGTTGATCCAGAAGAAGGCAAAAAAACAAACAAAAAACAGCGAGGTCGAAACCAATTTTCCTCATTTTGGGAAAAAAATTCCATAGTCCCTCAGTCTCACTGCCCTTACAGTAAAGAACCCCCTTCTATGTCGGTATAGAAGCCTTCTTCCCTCTAGACATAGAGGGCACCCTTCTTGTTACAGTCACAGTCCTGGGTATAAATAGATGATGGGAGAGATCTCTGTATTGTCCCCTGATATATTATACATAGCCCCTCAGCCGTCATTTTTTCTAAACTAATAACCCCAATTTTGATAACCTCTCTGGTTATTGTAGTCCCCCCACTGCATTTATTACTTTAGTCGCCTGTCTTTAAACCTGCTCAAGCTCTGATATGTCCTTTTTGAGTACCGGTGTCCAAAACTGTCCACAATATTAATAACACAGTATCAACCACTTCAAGATATGCAAGATCCAATGACTCTCCCCAGTCCAGTCTAGAACTTATCTCCTTGGAGAAGCAGATCAGATTGGCTTGGCAGGAGTGACCCCTCATAAACCCATGCTGATGCAGAGTTATGCAAAAGGATTTAAGGTTTCTTTTATTTTAATGATACACAGTGACTTGGAAAATGTGAGAAAAAAAATCACCAAAAATGTTTAAAAATGCTTAATATAAAAATTTGATTTCTGCAATAGTAAACGTGGAAACTACAGGCCGGTAAGTCTGACTTCAATTGTGGGGAAAATGTTTGAAGGGTTTCTAAGAGATGCTATCCTGGAGGACCTAAAGGAAAATGGCTGCATAACTCCGTATCAGCATGAGTTTATGAGAGATCGCTCCTGTCAAACCAACCTGATCAGCTTCTACGAGGAGATAAGTCTTAGACTGGACCGGGTAGTCACTGGATCTTGTGTATCTGGACTTCCCAAGGAGTTTGATGCTGTGTCACAGAAAAGGTTGGTATACGAGTATGCTTGGTCTGGGCGAGAATGTGTGTAATGGGTAAGTAACTGGTCAGTGATAAAAAGCAGGGGATGATTACTATTGGTACATACTTTGATTGGGTTACCGTTGTTGGTGGGGCACACATGGGCAGGAAAATGCATGTCACCATTACACACTAAATGGGAACCCACTGGGGAACACTGACATGGAAAAGGACTTTGGGGCTTTAGTTAACTGTAAACCCAACTGGAGCAACCAGAGTCAGCCAGCTGCTGCCAAGGCACATAGGATCATGGGGGCATCAAAAAAAGGTCCAGGAGCACATGATGAGAACATTGTCCTTCCTCTTTACAAGTCACTGGTTAGACCACACATGGAATATTGTGGACAGTTTTGGGCAGTGGTACTCAAGAAGGACATATCAGAGATTGAGTGGGTATAAAGTAGCAATTGGAATGGGCGGACTACAATACCCATAGAAGTTATCAAAATTGGGCTTATTTAGATTCGAAAAAAGATGGCTTAGGGGCGACCTAATAACTATGTAAAGATATATCAGAGGGACAATACAGAGATCTCTCCCATCATCTATTTATACCCAGGACTGTAACAAGGGGGCGCTCTAATAACTATGTATAAATATATCAGGGGACAATACAGAGATCTCACCCATCATCTATTATACCCAGGACTGTAACAAGGGGGCGCTCTAATAACTATGTATAGATATATCAGGGGACAATACAGAGATCTCACCCATCATCTATTATACCCAGGACTGTAACAAGGGGGCGCTCTAATAACTATGTATAAATATATCAGGGGACAATACAGAGATCTCACCCATCATCTATTATACCCAGGACTGTAACAAGGGGGCGCCCTCTACATTTAGAGGAAAGAAGGTTTCTGCACAAAACAGAAGGGGGTTCTTTACTGTAAGAGCAGTGAGACTGTGGAACTCTCTGCCTGCAGATGTGGTGATGGCAAATTTGATAAAAGAGTATGAAAGAGATGTCTTCCTTGAGTGTAACCATATTACAGGTTATAGTCACTGATTACTTCCGAAGGGTCGGTAATCCGGGGATTATTCTGATAGCGAGATTTGAAGTCGGAAATTTTCCAAGGAAAATTGATTTTACCCCATTGGGGGGTTTCTTCTTCCTCTAGCTCAACATTGGGGGGTAACAGGCTGAACTGGATGAACGTAGATGTTCTTTCAGCCTCACACACTATGTTACTATGTCCTTTTCTGATGACACCTGCCCTTCAAGACTAATTGTAAAGCTTTTTTGATTCCAGTAATGTACAGACGTAGAATTCTCCAATAACTCAGAAATGTATGAATGACGATAAATGAACACGAGCCGCAGAGCTGCAGATCAGTCAGTGAATAGAACAACCAGGAACATATTCACGCCGAGTTGTTTGTGCTGCTCTCTACGTGTCTTCATTCTCACGCCGTCTTCTATACTATTTTCCTTGCTAATATTTCAAGTACCGCTGAAGCACAAGTTCAAGTGAGAGGGAGAAACAATTGGAGATTGGAGATCATATTATAATTAGCATCCCGCAAATTGCTTGTGAGGAGGAATAAATGTCTGTTTGCCTTCCACCTTCTTTAATTGTATGTTTTATTGTATAATGCCAACTCTTAGAGAAGATCTACGAGGAGCTCGTAGAGGAAAAGGCATTTACTACGTGAAAAACGTGTTACCTTGTGCAGAAATTGAAGCAAGAGTCTTGTGCTCCTATGACAACTACACCTGCACCCGGCAGTTCAATATTACCACTCTTGTAAGTCCATACGGTCAGGGTCCTCTTCTATCTGTAGGAATTTCTTAGTAATTAAGTAGATCTTTATTGTTTATGTCTTTTTATATATACTCCGTAACATTTTTTTAAACCCTTGTTTTCTTTTGTACCCGGGAATTTATGGCGCTTGAACATAAAATGTTTGGAAAAATGGTTGTTGTGAACTTTTAAGTCTGCTTGATGAGGTGGTTATTCAGAGGGTCACTTTGTATTTGGAACAGCTATCTAATATAAAAAAAGCCTACAGGTCTCTCTCTGTCTCTCTCTCTTTCTTTGTTTGTGTCTCTTTCTCTCTCTCGGTATGTCTGTCTCTTTCCTGCTCTGTCTCTCTCTCTCTGTCTGTCTCTCTCCATCTCTCTCTCTCTCAGTCTGTCTGTCTTTCTATTTCACTCTCTCGGTCTGTCTGTCTCTCTCTCTCTGTCTGTCTGTCTCGGTCTGTCTCTCTCAGTCAGTCTGTCTCTCTTGGTCTGCCTGTCTGTCTTTCTCTCTCTCTGTCTCTGTCTCTCTTTTGGTATATCTGTCTGTCTCTCTGTTTGTCTCTCTCTCTTTCTGTCTCTCTCAGACTCTCTCTCTCTCAGTCTGTCTGTCTTTCTCTTTCACTCTCTCGGTCCATCTCCCTTGGTTTGTCTGTCTCTATCTCTCTTGGTCTGTCTGTCTTGGTCTGTCTCTCTCAGTCAGTCTGTCTCTCTTGGTCTGTCTGTCTTTCTCTCTTTAGGTCTGTCTCTCTCAGTCTATATCTCTTGGTTTGTCTCTCTCAATCTGTCTGTCTCTCTCGGTCTGTCTGTCTTTGTCTCTGCCTGGGTCTGTCTGTCTCTCTGGGTCTGTCTCTCTTGGTTTGTCTCTCTCTCTCACTCAGTACGTCTGTCTGTTTCTCTCTCAGTCTGTCTCTCTCGGTCTGTCTCCTTTGGTCTCTCTCTCTCAGTCTGTCTCTCTTGGTCTGCCTGTCTCTTTCTCTGTCTGTCTCTCCCCGTCTGTCTGTCTTTGTCTCTCTTGGTCTGTCTGTCTGTTTCTCTCTCCCAGTTTGTCTCTATCTCAGTCTGTCTGTCTCTCTCGGTCTGTCTGTCTTTGTCTCTGCCTGGGTCTGTCTGTCTCTCTGGGTCTGGTTTTCTCGGTTTGTCTCTCTCTCTCTCACTCAGTACGTCTGTCTGTTTCTCTCTCAGTCTGTCTCTCTCTCGGTCTGTCTCCTTTGGTCTCTCTCTCTCAGTCTGTCTCTCTTGGTCTGCCTGCCTCTTTCTATGTCTGTCTCTCTCTGTTTGTCTGTCTTTGTCTCTCTTGGTCTGTCTGTCTGTTTCTGTCTCCCAGTTTGTCTCTGTTTCGGTCTGTCTGTCTGTCTCTCGGTCTGTCTGTCTCTCTCTCTCTCTCTCTCGGTCTGTCTCTGTCTCTCTCATTCTGTCTCTCTCAGAATTTCACTTCAACTGTTCACCGTCTGCGGCTTGATATGAACGCGCTTAGCAATGCTTGACTCTTTCTAGTGGCGCTGTTGGCTTAAGCACAACCACGCTGCAGACTTAACATGGGCAATTTGACCTGGCCTGACGGGTCGCTCAATGCCTCAAACTCACATTTTATGATTTTACAGCGGTGATGAGGATATAACAAATTTAATGACACCAAAATCATCCACCAAAGATCACGCAAAGGGGTCAAAGTGTGGTGCAAGAAAAAGCCTGTAGGCTTCTTTATATTAGATTTGGAGGTGGACATTGATGTGGATGTATAGATATGTCTAAATCCAGCTCACGACTTCCATCTCCACGAAGTTGTAACAGGTGGGAGGTAAAGTTCTGAGGCTCTGTCAAAGCCACTGCGACTAATGGGTTACTTTAATGGAGAGGTGAGTGTCAATCTCTCCACTCTGCTACATTCCCCCTTTCTTTTTCCATTGGCAGTCCATGTGGGTTAGGCTGCTGTGGCTCTCCTTCTGCCATCCTGCCCACTACGCCAATTTGTAAGAGGTGGTTGGCAAAGTCCCGAGGCTTCATCAAAGCAGCAGAGCCACTTATCTTCAGTGGAAGGGTGAGAGTCAATCCTTACACCCTGCGAAGGCTGAAGAGGATGTGGATAGAGAACATTACTGGTGCTGTGGCAGAATTCTGGCAGAAGTTTTGACTTTCTTTTGGCACAAATCAATTTTGACAAATTTACTACTGATTTGCGCCAAACAGAACAGATGTTAAACCTCTCACTCCACTTTTCAAAAGTGTCTAAAAAAGGGGGTTTGAGTGGCATGAGGTTTTAAAACAGATTTAAGAAATGTGACTTTTAAAAAGTTTCAAAATTTGTTGCAGGCTCATTCCAATCACTGGGTGGCAGACAAAGTGACTCCACATCTGTAGGCGGATTTAAAGTTGCAACAAATGTATCAAAATGTTGCATCTTTTGATGAATTTGGCACATTTTAAACTGGAGAAGGAAAAAATACTGCCAGAAAAGTGATGTTAAAAATCCACCTGATGATAAATTACCTCCACTGTACCAAAGGCAACATGCAGAATTGACAGAACACATGACAAGTAAGTGTTGTCATGGGAATAAGGACTTCTTCAGACAGCCATATTTGTGCGCATTTTGAGCGCGTGAAATATACAGGCACAATGTGCAGAGAATAAAACCCATAGATGTCAGTGGGCTCCTTCTCATGAACGTGTTTTGCGCACGCATTTCGCACTTCTGGAAAAAAAAATAGGACCTGCTTTTATTTCCTGTGTATCTGAGCACCAAGGGCCCCATAGAAGTTTATGGGAGCTGCACAAATGTGCGCTTAATATGCATTGTGCATTTCCATTAAAAAAAAGAACACATCTGGACCTCATTAGACTAAATCCCTTTTTAAATCAGGGTGAGGATGTGTCACTGGCGCATGTGAACAGGCCGTGCGTGCGCAAAATGTACATTTCTGTGCCCCGATACGTGCACAAATCAACCTCGTTGCACTGAAGCATACACAATTGCGCAGTGTTATCATGAGTGAAAACAGACATCCGTAAGCGCACCTACAAGCGTTCGCCGGTACGGAGCATAGTTGCGCCTGAAGAAGGTTTTTTTTTAACCTCGTTGGCCGATCAAGCTCTGCGCCACAGCACAGAAGTTTGAAAAAAAAAAAAATGAAGATAGGTCCAGCGCGATCTTTCCTGCAGATAGTTAATATTTCGTGCAAAAAAGATAGGGCTAGAAACCCGATAGTGAAAATGAAACCACTGAAACCATTGAAACCATTGGTTTTGTTTTGTCCCGTCATGCAGCCGCGATTATCACGCCCATGTGCTTCAGCCCTAATGTAGTTGTTCTTACTGTCTCCTCTCAACATGCCGAAAAAGCACAGAGCACACGCGTGTAATATCCATTTTTGCTGTGATTTTTTGTAATGCTCCGCAGGGGCATAACTATAGAGGGTGCAGGAGATGCGGTTGCACCCGGGCCCCAAACCCTTAGGGGGCCCATAAGGCCTCGCTTCTCCATATAGGGAGCCCAGTACTATGAATAAAACATTATAGTTGTGGGCCCTGTTACAGGTTTTGCATTGGGGCCCAGGAGCTTCAAGTTATGTCTCTCTGCAGCATGGTTTGGGTATGGGTACGGGTACAGATACAGATAGAGGGGGGCCCCAGCTCACCTTTTGCATCAGGGCCCCTGAGCCTTTACTTACGCCCCTGATGCTCCCATAGACTTTCATGGATGATCTCGGTCTGTGAATACAGACCAGAATAGGACATGCTGCCCATCTTGCATGAAGAAGGGTCTGTGCGCCGTCCGTCTTCAGTCATGTGAAATATGGACAGAGAATACACCATGTGAATAGACCTTTATAGTAGCTGTGGATTCGCAGAGCAGATTGCTGCAGTAGACTTTCTGCGTGGAAATCTGCAGATAATCCGCAGCAAAATAGGCAACAAATCCACAAGATTATGATTTTTATAGCAGATTATATCCATGAAAATGCTGCAGATTTTATATGCCCCGTGTGAACACAGCTTAACAAATCTCTTTTTATTAGAAGATTTTTATAGCAAGAAGCTCATCACAAAAAGTTCTGCTGCTTTGAGCCGCAGCAGTCACTTGTGATCTGTAGGCAGATCTAGAAGCAAGCATTTAAAGGAGATGTCTCGAGGAAGCAGTGAATTTTTTTTTTGCCCAGTCCCCCTAATTAAACATACATTACTAATTACCCCTGTAAATGACTTTCCTAGCTGGTTTCTACTTACCGTTCCAGCGTTTCAGCAACTTATAAAACTTTTTCCCACGATGGCCGCCAGCTCTTTTCGCATCGCTTGCTGTAGCCCGACGTGCGTGCTCCCGAGACGCTACCAGCTGTGTCTCCATGGCAACCAGACGCCCCGCAGCCGCCGACCGGACCCCTGGAGTGAACACGGCCGACCAGTCACCCACCGCCAGGCAGAAGGTAACCAGCGCAGCCCCCCCCCCATCACAGCGGCAGCCCCCCCGGCCCAGCGACAGCCCCCTCCGGCCCAGCGCTAGTTCCCCCGGCCCAGCGACAGCCCCCCCCGGCCCAGCACTAGTTCCCCCGGCGCAGCGACAGCCCCCCCCCCCCGGCCCAGCACTAGTTCCCCCGCCCTAGCGACAGCCCCCCCCCCCCCGGCCCAGCGCTAGTTCCCCCGGCCCAGCGCTAGTTCCCCCGGCGCAGCGACAGCCCCCCCCCCCCCCCTGGCCCAGCGCTAGTTCCCCCGGCCCAGCGACAGCCCCCCCGGCCCAGTGCTAGTTCCCCCGGCCTAGCGACAGCCCCCCCCGGCCCAGCGACAGCCCCCCCCCGGCCCAGCGCTAGTTCCCCCGGCGCAGCGACAGCCCCCCCATCGCAGCGGCAGCCCCCCCATCGCAACGGCAGCCCCCCCCGGCGCAGCCCGGCGCAGCGGCAGCCCCCCCGGCCCATCACTTACCAGGACAGCTGGACGGCGGGACAGCTGGGCGGCTTCTCCGGACAGCTCGGCAGCTCTGCACCTTCCTCTAACAGAGGAAGGTACAGAATGGCCGCTCCAGCGCGCTCCCGAGCAGTGACAGCTCGTCTGCGCATGCGCAGAAGAGCTGTAGCGGGGAGCACACTGAAGCGGCTCGTGCTGAAAGGAGAAGAACGGACTGCGCAAGCGCGTCTAAAAAAGCAAGCTGCCAGCGAATTTAGACGGAACCATGGAGACGAGGACGCCAGCAACGGAGCAGGTAAGTGAATAACTTCTGTATGGCTCATATTTAATGCACGATGTATATTACAAAGTGCATTAATATGGCCATACGGAAGTGTATAACCCCACTTGGTTTCGCGAGACCACCCCTTTAATATCCCTACAGCACCTCCACAGGGAAAACTAAGTATTACACAATTCCCATAGAAATCAGTGCGCTTTCTGTGTAATACATGGACTTACAAGGTCCTCCTGAGAGAGAGAAATATGTTCTCTTGTAGCCGCTCTCTATTCTTTCTGATATGTATAGTCGGGTCCAGAATAACGACTCCCTCTATCAAATGAGAAACTATTAGATGATCACTTTATCATCACTAAATGATATTGTTACTATGCGGCGGCTTCCGGGGCCGCGGGTGGTTGGTCGGCGCGGTGCGCCCGCTTGTGGGTCCGGGCGGCGGCGTGTGCGCGAGCGTCTGTGAGTGCAGCTTTGTGCATGAGTCCCTGTTATGGTATTCTGCTGGGAGGCGTCGCCTCCCCCTCTCCGTCCCTGGGCGGAGGCTTCTGTTTATTAGGCTGCCAGTGAGGTCCATTCACTGCCAGTTATTGGTTTCTGTTTCAGTGTGCTAGCTTCCTGCCTCTGACAGTCTCATCCTCTCAGCTTCTGCTATATCTGCCAGGGTATCCATCTGCCTCGGTCTGCTGCTATTTTCTGTTGGTTTATTCACCTACCCTTCCTGTCGGTATCCTACCCTGTTCCATCTTGGTACGCCAGCGTCCCTCCTCGGTCCCTAGCGAGTGTAGGGACTGCCGCCCAGTTGCCCGCCTGGGGTTAGCCAGGAGTGGAGGCAAGTAGGCAGGGACAGGGGTTGCGGGCAAGTTCTAGGGCAACCCGGGCTGGTGTATCATTGGGTAGGATACCGTAACATAATAACTGGCCCTTAAAATTACCCTGCAGATTTTTGTTTGGTCTCCGATGGAGACTATGAGCGTTCCTTGCTAATCAGTTGCAGGAGGTAGTGGGCGTGATCCAAGACCTGTCCGGTTGAATGGTGGCCCAGGAGCAGCGGATGTTGGCACAGATTTCTGCCGCCCCAGCTATTCCTGAACCCAAATTTCCTCTCCCTGAGGTGTTTTCTGGAAGAGAAGCAAGTTTTTTGTTTTTCAGCAGGCATGTAAACTATATTTCCGGATGCTTCCCGGATCCTCCGTCTCTGAGTCCCAGAAGGTGGGATTGGTTACGCCGCCCAATTGCCCGCCTGGGGTTAGCCAGGAGTGGAGGCAAGTAAGCAGGGATAGGGGTTGCGGGCAAGTTCTAGGGCAACCCAGGCTGGCGTATCATTGGGTAGGCTATTGTAACATAATAACTGGCCCTTAAAATTACCCTGCAGGTTTTTGTTTGGTCTCCGATAGAGACTATGAGCATCCTTGCTAATCAGTTGCAGGAGGTAGTGGGCGTGATCCAAGACCTGTCCGGTCGTATGGTGGCCCAGGAGCAGCGGATGTTGGCGCAGGTTCCTGCCGCCCCATCTATTCCTGAACCCAAATTTCCTCTCCCTGAGGTGTTTTCTGGGGGAGAAGCAAGTTTTTTGTTTTTCAGCAGGCATGTAAACTATATTTCCGGATGCTGCCCGGATCCTCCGTCTCTGAGTCCCAGAAGGTGGGATTGATTACATCCTTGCTGCGGGGTCCTCCCAGACATGGGCCTACTCTTTACCTGAGAGTTCTGCTTGCCTGCAGTCTGTTGATTTATTTTTTCAGGAACTAGGAGGTATTTTTGACAAGCCGGACCGGGCGGGGTTAGCTGTATCTCACCTCATGGCTTTGCGTCAGGGGCAGCAGTGTGCTGAAGACTATTGCTCTAGGTTTAGACAGTATGCCAGCGAAACCTCCTGGAATGATGGCGCCCTCAAAGAAGTGTTTTGGTTGGGCCTTTCTGATGCTGTCAAGGATCTAATTATTTCCCTTCCCTCTCCCATAACACTTAATGAGGCGATGGTATTGGCAGTAAAGGCTGACAAGAGACTGATATCTAGAGAAAAGGAACGTCAGGCCTGTAAAACTAGGGAGTCCTGTAGATCCGTTCCCATTTCCCCCATGCCAGCTCCAGGGGCCGAGCCTATGGAAGTGGACCAGCTAAGTCCCGGGGAACGGCGACGGTTCCGGATGACTCACCATCTTTGCCTCTACTGTGGGGAAGACGGACATCGAGTAGCAACCTGTCCACAGAAGCAACGGCAACATCAGGCTAAAGCAGCAGAAAAACTACCGATCTTAGGCAATTCTCTGAAGGGTCGCCTAGGATCACAGGTACTCCCTAGGTTGTTGGTGCCTTGTCAGGTTGGCTTCCGGAATTTTATTCCGTTCGGTCAAGCCTATATTGATTCGGGTGCTGTAGTCAATCTGATTAATTTAAATTTTGTCAGTCCTCTGATAACCGAATTTTCCATGCTGAAACCCCCCATGCGCTTCATTCGTATTGATTCGACCCCTCTCTCCGCAGGTGTTGTTAAATGCAGGACTCCCATTCTGCAGTTCACTGTGGGTGTTCTCCATTCTGAGAATCTGTCTTTCCTAGTTATGGAAAAGATGTCTGTTGATGTGGTTCTTGGTATGCCCTGGTTGGCACTGCACAATCCCCAATTTGATTGGTCCACCCGGGAATTGACTCATTGGGGGTCATCCTGTCATAATCACCTAACTACTATAGCCATGTGCTCCGCAGATACTGTGCTCATTCCAGAATATTTGTCAGATGTTCAGGACGTATTTTCCAAAAAACTGTCTGTGGCTTTGCCTTCCCATAGGGAGTGGAACTGTGGTATTGATTTGATCCCCAACAGTCCCATCCCTAAGGGAGCCATTTTCAATTTGTCTGGGCGTGAGCACGAAGCCCTTAAGTCCTATATCTCGGAGTCTCTGGTCAAACGACATATCCGGCCGTCCAGGTCCCCTGCCGGGGCAGGTCTCTTCTTTGTTGAGAAGAGGGATGGGACATTGAGGCCTTGTGTGGATTATCGGGCCTTGAATAAAATCACAGTGAAGAACCAGTACTCCTTGCCCCTGATTCCTGACTTGTTGAATCAGGTGGTAGGGGCCCACTGGTTCTCCAAACTGGACTTAAGGGGGGCTTAAAACTTAAAGGGGTTGTCCCGTGAAATCAAGTGGGGTTATACACTTCTGTATGGCCATATTAATGCACTTTGTAATATACATCGTGCATTAAATATGAGCCATACAGAAGTTATTCACTTACCTGCTCCGTTGCTGGCGTCCCCATCTCCATGGTGCCGACTAAAGCTGCTTCTTTAGTCGCACGAACAGTCGCGCTTGTGCTGTAAGGATTCCTCTTCCTACTCCCTCCGGGCTCACGAGCGGCGTCCTGGCTCCTCCCTCTTCTCCGTGTCATCGTAGCTCCGCCTCCGTCACGTGCTGCCGATCAGCCAATTAGGTGGCTGTATCGGCAGTGGAACGCAAGGAAGGAGAAGACAATCCATGGTGCACCATGGGAGAAGACCCGTGGTGCACCATGGGAGAAAACCGCGGTGCACCATGGGAAAGGACCGGCGGCCATCTTTAACAGAAGAAAAGAAGATGCTGCACGAACGGGGATGCAGATAAGTGATTTTTTTTTTTAAATAACTAACGGAATTGATTTTAACGGGGCAGAATACGGGGGTAAGTTAAAAAAAAATTCGATTTCGCTGCGGGACAACCCCTTTAATTCACATTCGAGAGGGAGATGAATGGAAGACAGCGTTCAACACCCCGTTAGGGCATTTTGAATGTCTGGTTATGCCCTTTGGACTCTGTAATGCCCCCGCTGTGTTTCAGGGTTTTATGAACGTGGTTTTTCATGACTTCCTGGGGGTATTTCTGGTCATATATCTTGATGACATCCTGGTGTACTCGCCTGACTGGGACTCACATGTGCAGTACCTGAGGTTGGTCCTGACCCGTTTGCGCGAATATCAACTTTTTGTCAAGTTGAAGAAATGTACATTTGGTTCTAAACAAGTATCCTTCCTTGGTTATATAATCTCACCCACGGAGATTCAGATGGAGTCTGATAAAGTAGCAGCAATCTCCCAATGGGTCAGACCAGACAACCTTAAGGCTCTCCAGCAGTTCTTGGGTTTTGCAAATTTTTACTGCAAATTCATTAAGAATTACTCGGTTATTGCTCAACCCTTGACTGATCTGACTACGAAGAGGGCCGACTTAGTAAAATGGTCACCAGCAGCCCTAGAGGCCTTTAGTCATCTAAAAAGGGCATTTATGACTGCCCCGGTGTTAATACAGCCGGATGCGTGTCTACCCTTTTTCATTGAGGTAGATGCATCTGAAGTGGGGACAGGAGCTGTATTGTCGCAGGAAGTCAGTGGGAGTTCTGGGTATAGCCCATGTGCGTTCTTTTCGCGAAAGTTTAGTTCAGCAGAACGCAACTACGACGTGGGTAACCGTGAGTTACTGGCGATTAAATGGGCTTTAGAAGAGTGGCAACACTATCTTGAGGGTGCTAGACACCCAATTACCGTGTATACAGATCACAAGAATTTGGTATATCTCGCCAATGCTAAAAGACTCACAGCTCATCAAGCCAGGTGGGAGTTGTTCTTCGCCAGGTTTAAATTCGTCATGACATATATCCCAGGAGAGAAGAACGTGAAAGCGGACGCCTTGTCACGGAGTTTCAGGGTGCCGGAAAGTGAGACTATGACCCCCAAGAATATCTTGGCACCTGGCATGGTGGTGGCAGCTGTAGAATCTAACTTTGTCCCTCAACTATGGAATGCTTAGCAGGACGCTCCTTCGGGGGTGCCGGAGGGCATATGGTTTGTGCCAGAGAGCTTATGTCTTAGAGTCATGGATGAATCTCACTCATTGGTTCTCGCAGGTCATTCAGGGTTTCAAGGAACCCTGGATCTCTGTTCTAGACACTTCTGGTGGCCAGGCATGTCTCAGGAGATTTGCGACTCTGTTAAAGGATGCTCTGTCTGTGCACGCAATAAGAGTCAGCGACGTCCTCCGGAGGGTCCTCTGAGACCATTACCGGTACCTTATAGTCCGTAGTCGCAGTTATCGGTAGATTTTATCACTGATCTACCAGAATCCCAGAAGTGCACCACTATCTTAGTGGTTGTCGACTGGTTCTCAAAGATGGCACATTTTGTGGCGTTAAAGAAGCTACCTTCGGCAAAAGAGTTTACCAAGATTTTTGTAAAACAAATAATTCGCCTACATGGGGTTCCCCAAAACATTGTATCTGATCGCGGGGTTCAGTTTGTGTCGCAGTTTTGGCGTGCCTTCTGCAGAAACCTGGGAACATCGCTTTCCTTCTCCTCAGCATTCCACCCGCAAACTAAAGAACCAGAATTTAGTGCAATATTTACGGTTGTTTGCTGGCGAAAAGGCTCATCAGTGGGCAGAGTTCCTGCTGTTAGCAGAGTTTGCACTAAACAACCATACTTGTTCTTCCACTGGGGTATCTCCATTCTTTTGTGTATACGGTCAGCATCCACGCTTCCTTACAGCGATCCCTACTCCGTCTGTCTGTCCTGCAGCTGATGTCGCCACAAATACGCTACAGGGAGTATGGAAAGAGGTACAGAAAAACTTGGAAGCAACGGGGGCTCGTATGCAGTTGCATAGTGGGAAGAGTCTGTCTGTATCTGAACCTTACAGGATGGGACAGAAGGTATACCTGTCTTCTAAAAATCTCAAGTTAAGGGTCCCATCTTTGAAGCTGGCACCGTGTTACGTGGGTCCCTTTGTCATCACACATGTGGTGAACCCACTAGATTACGAACTGGGTTTGCCAGCTACATGGAGGGTTCACAGGGTGTTCCATAAGTCTTTATTGAAACCTTTTGTCCCTTCAGTGATTCGGGGTTGTGGGCAAGTTCTATGGCAACCCAGGCTGGCCTATCATTGGGTAGGATACCGTAACAGATATATTCACCCAGGCATTGAGAGAATCAAAACAGTTGAATCCTCTTTCAAGTCAAACTTTGCTAAAACTTATTATCATTATTTTTGTAGTTTTCTTCTCCACCTTCTCCGTTTTCTTCTTTTCATTCTCATTCTCCTCTTTCTTCTCATTATTCCTTTTCTCCTTTTTATCAGTCACCTTCTTCTACCTCTTTTTCACCTCCTCCTCCTCCTCTTCCTCCTCCTCTGTCACCTCCTTCTTCTCTTTCTTCTTCTTCTCATTAATCTTCTTTTTTCCGTCACCTTCTTCTGCATCTTCTTTTTCACCTCCTCTCCTTCTCCTCCTCCTTTATCTTCTTCTCCTATTCCCTCTTCTCTTCCTCCTCCCCTTTCTTCCTCACTTTTCCTCCTCCCTCCTCCTCCTCCTCCCTTTTCTTCCTCCTCCTCTGTTTTCTTCCTCCTCCTTCTCCCTTTTCTTCCGCCTCCTCCTCATCTTCTTTCTTCTTCTTCTGGAAGGAGGAGGAAAGAAAGAGAAAGAAGCGCTGTGGCTCAGTGGTTAGCACTGTTGCCTTGCAGCACTGGGGTCCTAGGCTCAAATCTGACCAAGTACCCACATCAGCATGGATTTGTATGTTTTTCATGTATTCAAACCAAATCTTTCAAACATTTTGCTCAATGCTACCTACACAAAAATAAGGGAAATGTTAAACATTACAAGGGGGGTAATTTCTATTGGTTTGTCACCCAGTCCAAGACTTCTTCAGCGACTCGTCAAAGATTTTGACCATAAGAGTGGTGTCAGGAAGCTATTCATATGGTTACTAATAAAAATGTATGATGCTTTTCTCTCTTTATCAAATTACCTTCTCAGATGCTGACAGCAAGTAGGAGGCAGCCGAATGAGGAAATAACGATATTACACGCTTTATTTGTACATATTTTTCCTTTATTAATATCGTCTTGTACTCTGCCCGGCCCGGTGGTTAAGTTGTCAGTGGATATTCATGTGTAGACGCGGCACCTTAGGAGGAAGCACAAAGAAATCACCCAGCTTATTATACAGATCATGTTTATTAAGAAAAGAGGCAACGGAAGCGCAGAGAGGCACTAATCAGCGGCGGCACGTACTGATGTGCGTGTAAACTCCAGCGGAGCTTGCAGCTTCCTGGCAGGGACATGCCCCATTGGTCAGGGACATTTACTAATAAGAAAATTAAGATGTCCTATGAGAACCAGCAAATTAGAAGAACGGAAAAACTATAAAACTTTGCTTCTGTGCATCGAATAAAACTTGAAAAGGGCTAAATCCTCCAATCCATCATTGTACAAGTCCTTGGATCGTGTGTCTGATCAAATGCTCCAAATATTCCTCACCAGATTCCTCTAGAGCTTCTCTTTCTACTGAGATTTGGGAAAATAAAATGCAGCTTGTCACATGACTTCCTTAAAAATATAGATGCAGTCAAACCTCTAGATTCGTTGGTAATCTGTCCGAAAGCAATCAGCCAAACTTGAAACTAATGAAACTAGAGGCGAAATTCTGGCTTGAAAAATCAGTGAAACTGGAAATCGGCTGAACTAGAAGACAATGAAACTAAAGGTTTGACCATACGAGGGAGAGTCAAAAATGATCCGCACTCTGGCTGTGGAATTTGTGGTAATCAACTTTCAGAAAAGACAAAAACCATTATTTGACCATTTATCGGCAAGCTTTTGTATTGCCTCATTAAATAATAAGAGCCACGAATGCACCACTGTCTTCACCAGATGCGAATCTTCATCCTCTTAGGGCTTCTTTCAGGGGACCAAACAGGTGAAAGTCCGATGGGGCAAGATCAGGACTATGGAGAGGATGCCTTAACAACCAAAAAATGAAGTCTTTGGAGAGTGTCGACAGTACGGGCAGCGGTGTGCGGACGCGGTTTGTCATGTAACAACACAACACTTAAACTTCGCTATCCATTCATGCGACAAAACTAGAGATGAGCAAGCACCAAAATGCTTGTGTGCTCGTTGCTCGAGTCGAACCTTTTGTAATACTCGAGAGCTGGTTTCGAATAACTCATCCCATTGAAGTCAATGGGTGACTCAAGCGTTTTTGTATGGGACCGATGCTCCGCATAGCTGATGACTTGTCAAACACCAGAAAACCTTCAGAAAGTCATGGAAACACCACAGAAATGGATAGGGAAGGGCAGGGGCAGCATGCATGGATGCATCTGAGGCTCCCAGGTCCCACTATTAAGCCAAAATGTGGGCAACAGTCTGACGTCACCCCCCTAACAATTTTTACTTCGGACAAACCCTCATTAGCAAGGCACACGCGCTGGCACATCTTAGCTAAGCACCACAATACCTGCAACCAAGGACAATCACTGCCTGCAGGTGACACCGCTGCCTCTTCTCCTGGGTTACATGCTGTCATTGCTGTCCAACCCCCCCCCCCCCCGCATGATCCTGCGTCCACAGCGCACACAAATATTTCCCTGCGCAGCGTTTAGCTGCCCTCATGCCACACGCTCGCTTCATAGCCACACCACCCTCATGTCTATTTATAGGTGGGTAATGGATGAGGAGGAACCAGAGGCACACACTGCGGAGGGTTGGCAGGGCCAGGCAGTGACCCTCTTTGAAAGTGTGGGCGATAGCCCACAATGCTGTTGAGAATTGATGATAAATTGACGTACGATCATCATTCCAATCCCGTGCCACCTCCGTCACAAAATTGTCAGGAGCCGCAAACATGGGCATAAAGGGGACTCAGGTGTCAGCACTTCTACACATCTCCACAATGCAGCAATACTCTGTGTGGGAAGCACGTGAGCAGGCCCAGGGTCAGGCTCGGTCCCAGCCTCCAGCTTGTGTAACCCAAGGTGCCGTGAGTTACATAGCAATGGGAAATCCATGTGTCCCCAGACAATTCATTCTGTATAGGTGTCTGATAGCTCAACACCGCAATGGAAAGTCTTTGAGTTCCTTGTGCTTGCCTATGCTGTCGGTGCACAAAGAAGGTATTACACAAAAAGAAATCAGAGCGCCCAAACATGGCAGAGTTTCACCCCGTTAAGGACCTCGGCCCACATTTCTACCCTAGTCAGTCAGTGTATTTGTGCCAGACAGGTAAAACAACGCAATCGGAAGTCTTGGTGCACTCACAGCATAGGCGGGCACAAGGAACTCAAGCATGGTATTACACATGAGGAAATCAGAGTGCCCAAACATGGCAGAGTTTCACCCTGCTAAGGACCTTGGCCTACTTTTCTGCCCTAGTCAGTCAGTGTATTTGTGCCAGACCGGTAAAACACCGCTATGGGAAGGCTTTGTGCACCCACAGCATAGGCGAGCCAAAGGAACCCAAGGAAAGTATTAAACATGAAGCAATTACAGTGCCCAAACATGGCAGACTTACACTCCGCCGAGGATCTCGGCCTCTGCACACACCCTCAGCAATCGTGGGCATAAAGCAAACTCCGATGCTAGTACAGCTGTGAATGTCTCATTTAATTAGTTGCTGTTGCTTTCATCGCTCCAAAGACTGGATGAACCAGGAAGAAGTTCCATGGGCCAAACCAGGCGCATTGCACTTCCCCCAGGACCTCGGCCTCTGCCCACACCCTCAGCAATCATGAGCATAAAGTGGACTCCAATGCTAGCGCAGCTGTGAACGTCTCATTAATGCAGTTACGCCCCTTTTGTTAGGCCCAAACCAGTGTCTCAGATAACTGTGGTAACACGAGAGAAAATATATGTTGCCCAGTGCTGATCCCCTGACCCCAAGCAGGAGGAGGTGACATAACAAGGCCAAGAAACCATGACAGAGGTAGGACTTGCAATAGTCTGTGTGGGAAGTACGTGAGCAGGCCCAGGGTCGGGCTCGGTCTAAGTCTTAACCTTGGGCTCGCCTATGCTGTCAGTGCACAAAGATGGTATTACACAGGAAGAAATCAGAGTGCCCAAACATGGGAGAGTTTCACCACGCCAAGGGACTCGGCCTCGGCCCACATTTCTGCCCTAGTCAATCATCAGTAAGCGTCCGGTTGCCAGGTCTAACAAACAGCAATGTATCATTGCGCATGCGTATGTAAAACGGGGACACTCACTGATGATGTCAGTGCAAGCTCGACCGGCGTCCAGCGCCATGCATTTGGGCCATCAACTCCACATGGTAAGTACCACTATATAAATGATGTGATTAATATATGTACGTTATGCTTGAAAAGGGCGTTTAACAGAACGCCAAAACGCGTTGCATGTTACCGTTTTTGTCCACTATTGTTTTATTGTAATTTAAATAAATATATTTTGTAGAAAGTGGTTTGAGGTTCATGGTGAACCATTTCCAGTAAGAGATCCACAGTAAGAGCGTGGAAGAAGAGTTTTTCTCCATTTTCTGTCATTTCCCCTTTTTGGTCTATCAACCATCTGGGTTTTTTTCCTCCTGCTGCTCTCCTTAATTGTTGAGGATATCTGAGGATTTCTACGAAATTTACTACAAGCACACTGAGACCATCGGTGCAGGCGGGATGCCCCTTTCCACTTTAGGGGCCTGCTGTGCACCAGGTGAGTTTTATCCATATATTCATTGGATCAGTGTGTGGTGGCGCGGATCGTTATTGTTCAATTGAACACCTTGGGTTGAGTTTAGTGGCTGCTCATTAGTCGGCACATGAACACTTTTGCACCTCCGTGTTCTTGTCACCACAACCAACGGACCGAGACCATGCCATGTAAAACATCCCCAGACCATAACAGGACATCTGCTGTACTAACTTGTTGGCACAACACACTCATACAAAAGACATTCCCCAGGATCCTCCACACCTTGGGACCTCCACCTGATGTGAAGATGGAGTAACTAGATTCGTCACTCCATAAAATGTTCTTCTATTGCTCAACCGTCCAATGATGACACTGCTTGCACCACTTTAGCCGAGATGATGCATCATTCCTTGAGCGAGTTCGTCGGACATTTTCAGGATGAATGGAGGGAAATGCCAGCTGAAGTCTATCAGACATTAGTAGAAAGTATACCACAGAGAGTCATTAGCCCAAAGGAGCCCCACTAAGTATTAATATATGGAAATAATACTACATTTGCTCAGGTGTCCAATTACTTTTAGTAGGAGAGTGTATATAGAGGACAGGGTCTGTACAGAATACATAATGTACCAGAGAATTATATAGAACCATCCTCACCTGATGTTCAAAGGAGTTGGTCGTTTCCGGCACAGGTAAAGAGCAGTATATAACATGTAGTACCGCACTGTACTGTAGAGAGGCGCTACTGGACTGCACTTCAGTAATAGAGGAGTTCTACCAGTGAACCATGCTGATTGGCAAGTACCGTAGATCTGAACTATCTGTGACATCCTATGTTAAATCTGGTTTTTAAGTTGCAATGTCCAACGAACCCCCTACAGTTGGGATTGTGTGTAGAAAGGCTTACAGCATCGCCCTTGACTGGCACCTCACGGGCTTGAGTCTTGGGATCTGTATAATTAATAGATAATCCGCCAATTAACTGGAGTGTTCAGTTTGGGAGGGTCAGCACATTTTATTTCTGCGATTATCCTAAGAAGTCAACCTCAGCAGCTGAGAAAATACAAGTTCTCGAAAATATTCATTGTGGCACCACAAGCGCACAAACAAGAGAGAAGAGTCTTATAAGCGCTAAATCCATTCTAATCCTTCATCAAATGAAAATCTGCTTGGGTTCAAAACTGTCCAGGAGAGATTAATTATTGAACATCCCCTTTTATGTCTTAAGTTTAACCCCAAAATGACTTTTGTTTGAATTTACTGTTTTCTCATCCATAAATTATGAGGATTTAAGCTCGCCTGTCTGCAGTGGTGTACACAGAGATCATAAGGCTCCAGCATTGACCGCACGATACAATGAGAGATTTGCCAAATTTAATATAGATAAATTAAATGTTTTCCTTAATGTCATGAATTTTTATAGGTTCTACAGCCACCACTAGGAGGAGCCGATTGCACATGGATTTATAAACTGGACATTCAACTCAGTGGATGCAAAAACCTCAATGTAGGGAGGAGCCCCTAGTGGTGGCCGCAGGCAAACGCTTTAACTATGGAAAGGGAAGTAGCGGAAATTAGTATAGGGTTATATGTGTTAAAATAACAAAAGGAACTGCACTTACCTGTCCTCTGCCCCGGCGATCCAGTGCTGCAGTCCTCCCAGTCTATGTTGTGGAATAGATACCACCTGCCCGCTGCAGCCAATGAGAGGCTGCAGCAGCCAAGTGCCATTCTCCTGGCATCAACACTAAGAGACCGGGAGCCAAGATGCCAGAAGAATGGCACCTGACTTCGGTGGCCTCTAATTGGTTGCAGAGATCCAAGCACTGGATCACCAGGGCAGAGGATGGGTAAGTGCCCTAGCTTTTGTTATTTTAACACATTTGAGCCTATACTTAAAAATTGTCCAGACAACTCCTTTAACCGGGTTGTATCAAGTTTAGAACTCATCCTCTAGACACAGAATGGGCTATAGGTGTCTGATTGCTGGTATACCGAGCACTGAGACCCTCACCAATCGCAGGGTCCCATGTTCCACTGTATTAATTGAGCAGTGGTTGAGCATGTGCATTGCCACTCTATTCATTTCTATAGGACTGCAGTAGAGAAGTCGAATATCACACCCAGCAATCGCCGGTAGTCCCATCACCCAGCAATCGCTGGTAGTCCCATCACCCAGCAATCGCTGGTAGTCCCATCACCCAGCAATCACCACCACTCTCATCACCCATCAATTGCCGGCAGTCCCATCACCCAGCAATCGCTGTCAGTCCCATCACCCAGCAATCACTGTCAGTCCCATCACCCAGCAACTGCCGATAGTCCCATCACCCAACAATCGCCAGTAGTCCCATCACCCAGCAATCGCTGGTAGTCCCATCACTCAGCAATCACCAGCAGTCCCATCACCAAACAATCGGCAGTAGTCCCATCACCCAGCAATCGGCGATAGTCCCATCACCCAACAATCACCGGTAGTCTCATCACCCAGCAATTGCCGATAGTCCTATCACCCAGCAATTGCCAGCAGTCCCATCACCCAGCAATCGCCGGTAGTCCTATCAGCCAACAATCACCGGTTGTCTCATCACCCAGCAATCACCAGTAGTCTCATCACCCAGCAATCGATGGTAGTCCTTTCACCCAACTATCATTTTCATATGACCCTAGGTGGCAATTTTCTATTGGTTCAGTTTAATCGCACACTGCAGTATGGAGCGCCTTTTTGTTTGTTTTTTTCTTGCATATAAATCACATTTTTGTATTCAACAGATTTCTTAAGAATTTTTGGTGATTTTTTTTTACATTTTTACATTTCATCTCTCTAACATCACAGGCAGGATTACACTGAAAGGTGACACCTATGTGTAGATAGCACAGGATCCACCCTTCCCAATAGAGAATCAGTTGTGACCACCTCCTCCGCCTTCCTACACAATGGCCCCTACACAGGTCACAGAGCATGCTTAGAACTTCTCCTGTACAAGTCAATGGGTCCCCTTCTGCCCATTGTGTGACCCATGAGGCTGCTGTAAAGCATATCTCTAAATATGGTTAAATGTAGCTCAAACAAGATGGCCGCCCCCATAGTCATAACCGGATAAAAAAGGTTACCCGCAGAAAATAAAACCAGATAGAAAAATGGAAAATGTTTTTCTATCAGCTTTCAATTAATACAACAACATTTGGTGCTGTAGTCTCTTGAGGCCTCCTTTACATGGGCATATTCCAGTGCGTTTTTGCGCACATAAAATTTACGGGCACTATACACAAAAATTTGAAACCATTCATTTCAATGCGTTTGTCCTCATTTCATTTTTTCGTGCTTGCGAAAAATAGGACATACTCTATTTTCAGGCACAAATGCAAGCACAATGAGCAACGGGAAACATAATATGCTGCGCAATTCCATGAAAAAAAGGACACATTTGGAATTCATTAGGCTTAGGGCTTCTTCAGAAGGGTATATTTCCGCGTTGTTTGTGAACGCTAAGTTTTGTGAGTATATCAAGAGAATTGTACCCATGGATTTCAATGGTTCATCCATTTTTTATTTACTGTGGCAGAGAAGAACAATGTTCTCCCATTGAAGTCAATGGAGTCGGCAATACAGCCGGCTCCATTGAAAGCAGTGGGCTGCCGGCAAGCGCGGGATGAATTTTCGGGGAAGGGCTTAAAATCAGAGGCAGCTCTCAGCTATTGAATGACAGCTGGGAGCTGCCTCTGATTGGCCCCTGCGCTCAGCCAATCAGAGACAGCACTCACTCACCCACTCATGAATTCATGAATTCATGAATGAGAGCTGCCTCTGATTGGTGAGGGCTGTGACCAATCAGAGGCAGCCCATTCAGCAGGCGGGGATTTAAAATCCCCGCCTGCTGAATACTACAGAGAGCAGTTCAGGAGAACTGCCGGTCGGACGCGGCTGAACTCCGTCTGCAGGAAAAAGGTGAGTATATATATATATTTTTTTTTTACACATTTTTGGATGTTTTTCAGGGAAGGGCTTATATTTTAAGCCCTTCCCCGAAAATTCATCCAGCGCTTGCCGGCAGCCCATTGCTTTCAACGGAGCTGGCTGTATTGCGGGCTCCATTGAATTCAATGGGCGAACATCGTTCTCCTGTGCCACAGCTGTGTCAGAGGATAGCGGGCAGCGCTGGGTCGTTTAGCTGAAAACGCTGCTAGGTGCAGATTTTTCAGCGAATCGTCGGCCCCGGTCACGCGATTTGCAGATGGCATCCGTTATGCGATCCGCAAATCACGTGAAAAAACGCCCGTGTGGCTGAGGCCTAAATGTAGCGATGACTTTATTATGTTGGTCAATACTAATATGATGAGACCCAATTTATATATTTTTTTTTTTTTTTTTTTTTTGCCGTTCTACTTTTAAAGAACAGAATATCTTCAGAAAAAAATCTAACCATTTTCTGCCGCCATCTTTTGGCCGCCATCATTTTTTTAAAATTGTTATCGAGGGCTCTTTTTTTCTGGGATGGGACAGCTTATAGTTTCTATTGATACCATTTTGCTTTTCATTAAACTTTTTCTTGGAGATGGGGGGGGGGGGGAAATAAAAAAAGTGCCATTCTGACACTGAGTATTTTTTTTCAGCCAACGTTCACCGCGCGCGACACAAGATGGGATATTTTGATAGATTGGAATTTCATGGATTCCGGTATAGCAAGTATATTTTTGTTTTTTATTGTTTTGATTTTTTTTAATTAGAAACATGGGAGAAGGTTTTTGTTTTTTTAAACTTTTACTTCCTTCCATTTTTCCTAAGAATCGACTTTTTTTTTACTATGTTTTATATTCTTTTTAGTCCTCACAGGAGACTTGAACTTACAATTGTTTGATCGTTCCTGCAGTATAATGTAATACCATAGTTTTTACATTACACCGTGATCTGACAGGTATTCCATCAAGCCACCCCACAGGCATGGCTTGGTAGTCAAACCGTCATGGCAGAGTTGGGGGCGTTCAGAAGACCCCAGGCTGTAACGGTATTCGAATGGCACCTCCCAATTGCATCATGAAGTGGGCGTTCAGGACCCCCCAACTTCAGTTAGGGATTTAAATGCAACTGACAGAGGCATTTAAAAAGTTGACGACCATGATCTGCATTGATGCTGATTGTGGCTACTGTCGGCCGGTGTCAGCTCACGAACCCCCTCCATACAAACACACAGGACAATAATGTATATCCTGTGTTGTTAAGGAGTTAATGTTGCTGGGAGCCCCAATGATAATCTGCAGGGAAAGCCAACAGCAAGCTTTACATGTCTTTGCAGCACCCCCACTGGGGAAATGAGGTATTACATGTTATGAAAATCCATGAGTTGCTGAGATAGTATGTGACATGTTGGGTCCTCCAGAGCAAGATAAGCTCTTTGTAGCTGTTCTCTGCTCTGGCTTACAATGAGTCTATTCGTGGGTTGTCACATGGTATAAAGAACTAGAGACATCAGTATTATTGTAAGACCTTATTGTCCGACTTAAATCATTGAAACTTCGGAGGTTATTGATATCTTTAACTATAAGAAACTCAATTCTTCGCCATCGACTGACATGGAAGAGTTAATTACGTATTTTGTTCTAGTATCTGCCAGATAATAATGTACAATCTGAATTCTCACTAATCAATCTAGAATGTGATGCAGGAAACATAACAGCATGGGGAACGTTCCTGGGATGCCTTGCACCCTCTCTTGCAATCAGCCGCCTATTCTCTGTTTTAGATACATGATTGGCCTCTTAGATTTGCATTCCAAGTGCCGCATGAAGAAGGTATCAGTCTCACCTGACTGGGGCAATCAACAGATGTCACATAAGTCTCCAGCTCACTGTCACTGTGTAGTCGTCTCTATGGACTCTGGTCAATATCTACTTTGTTATATTTACAACACAATGGTAGATATAGTCCGATGGCCTTTAAAAAGTGGTCCTAAATCACTCTACTGTTCTGCCTCCGTTCAGGCTTTCCAGTTTTGGAGCAAAGAGACAGAAATAAAAAGATCTGTTTTTTTGCACCATTGATTTCAATATGGCTATAAAAACCGGAACGCCTTCAGCTTCCTTCCACGCCATTTGGTTTCTATTTTTCAAATAGGATGATAGCCGCAGTATCACTATTTCATATGTTACATGGAGGGAGTTTAAATCCGTAAGCACTAGTGTCTGTGGTTGGCCTTAGCCACATGCAACCCATGCGACTGCACAGGGTGCCGGTCACCAGCTTGTAGGGTGGGCACCAGGGTTTGTAGGCTGCGGGCAATTGCACCGCAAGGTACACCCAGCCAAATTATCTTCTTCCTCCATGCAGCAGCATCTTGCAGCTGCTTGTCAACCCATCAGTTTACCCGAAACATAATCGCTTACTTCCACTCCTGTATTAATGTTATAGGTTTGGTTCTGATATTGAATGCTATGTAATGTAGCTTGGTTCTGGTGCTGTATTTATGTTATGAGCTTGGTTCTGCTGCTGTATTTATGTTATGAGCTTTGCTCTGGTGCTGTATTTATGTTACAAGCTTGGTACTGGTGCTGTATTTATGTTATGAGCTTTTTTTCTGGTGCTGTATTTATGTTACAAGCTTGGTTCTGCTGCTGTATTTATGTTATGAGCTTTTTTTTCTGGTGCTGTATTTATGTTACAAGCTTGGTACTGGTGCTGTATTTATATAATGAGCTTGGTTCTGGTTCTGTATTTATGCTATGAGCTTTTTTTCTGGTGCTGTATTTATGTTACAAGCTTGGTTCTGGTTCTGTATTTATGCTAGGAGCTTGGTTCTGGTGCTGTATTTATGTTACAAGCTTGGTACTGGTGCTGTATTTATATTATGAGCTTGGTTCTGGTGCTGCATTTATGTTATGGTCTTTGTCCTGGTGCTGTATGTATGTCATGGTCTTGATTATGATGCTGTATTTATGCTATGGTCTTGGTTCTGGTGCTGTATGTATGTCATGGTCTTGATTATGATGTTGTATTTATGTTATGAGCTTGGTTCTAGTGCTGATTTTATGTTATGAGCTTCATTGTAGTGAAGGATTTATGTTATGTGCTTGCTTCTGGTGCTGTGTTTGTGCTATGAGGTTGGTTCTGGTTCTTTATTATGCAGTAAGCTTGGTTCTGGTGCTTTATTCATTGAGCTGTTCTGGTGTGGTATACTGCTATCTTGCTTACTGCACAAGCGGAATACAGGCAGACTGCCTATATGTGTAATATATACAGTTTTTTCTTATGATGTGAGGGGAGGGGTAAAGAAAAATTATGCACTAACTGAAATCTGGCACTGCCAAGGTCACAGTGAACTGCAGAATCCGCACCCCTATAATAATATAGTAAGGTACATGGCACCATAGTTGTGGTAAAATCTCAATATGTCCCAATGGACAAAAACATTTGTAAGGAGCAATAACAGAATTCTGCAATTTTTGCAAGTCCATTTACCACTTTATTTCTCAAACATTGACGTTGGCCACGAACCACGGTAATGCCGCAAATGTCCAATGAACCGTAGACTCCACTGTGCAGCCATAGAGCCTTAGCTTCATTGAAAGCAATTGCTCTTAAATAAAATGGCAAAATGCTCTATAGAATTGTAACTACTTTGACAGGAAGCATATCCATCACGTACCTGGATTCCCCACTGCTCGGTTATAGAAGTGATGTCTTGCTTGGGGGCACATTAAATGTTTACCGGGCACTAGTATCAAACCTGAATGTGTTTATACATGCTTAACGCTTGTCTACAACCAGTTGCTCTTCAGCCATTGTGAAAAAATACAACTCGCGGTTTGTTCTGATGCATGCTGGGAATTGTGGTTTTCTAATAGCTTGAGAACCACAGGCTGAAGACGACTGTTGTAGCGAGTGATGCGATGTGACCATTGCGGGTAACTTCCATGTCTTCTAAGAGATGTTAAAGGGATTGCTTAGATTACCGATTCTCTTCATGTATCTTCATCAGCCTGCTGGATGTAATAATCCCAAATAGTATAATATAAATCGGTTCATCTTAAACTATCTTGCTGTGAGCCCTACCAATCTGCTTCTACTCCTCCATACAACCAATCGTATAATATACTACCCTACATAATCTTCTATCCAGCCATAGTCTGTCCTATATTACAGTATACTAACCTACCTGATATACTCGTTACTTTCTAGTCATATTCCATGATGTCATTTTCTATCCATCCCTATTCCCTACCTTTTTCCATACTATATGTCTTGGCTTTAACCTACCCTACCCTATTGATGCCATCCAATACGATTCTTTCCTGTTATTCTATTCTGTCCTCAACAAATCTGCTGCGTCCGATCATATCACATAACATTCTATTTTATTGTATCGTTGCTGGTGTTCTTATCCTATTCTTTTATATGATATCTTATGCTGGCCGACCCTAAATACAGGAAATAGTTATGAATGGGGAAGGGAAGGAAGGAAGAAAGAAAGAAAGAAAGAAAAAAAAAGAAAGAAAGAAGGAAGGAAAGGGAAGGGGAAGGGAAGGGAAAGGAGGGAAGGATGGAAGGAAGGAAGGAGAAGGGAAGGGGAAGGGAAAGGAGGGAAGGATGGAAGGAAGGAGGGAAGGGGAAGGGAAGAGAAGGGAAAGGAGGGAAGGATGGAAGGAAGGAGGGAAGGGAAAGGAAAGGAGGAAAGGAAGGAAGGAAGGAATGAGGGAAGGAAGGAAGGAAGGAAGGAAGGAAGGAGGGAAGGAGAAGCTAAGGAAAGGAGAGGGAAGGAAAGGAGGAAGGTGGGAATGAATTGAAGGCAAGAAGGAAAGTAAGAAAGGAAAGAAAAAAAGGTAGGAAGGAATGAAGGGTAAAGGGAGGAAGGGAGGAAAGGCAAGAAAGAAAGGAAGGATGGAAGGAAGGAAAGGAGGAAGGAAGGAAGGAGGGAAGGGAAGGGGAAGGGAAGGGAAAGGAGGGAAGGATGGAAGAAAGGAAGGAGAAGGGAAGGGGAAGGGAAAGGAGGGAAGGATGGAAGGAAGGAGGGAAGGGAAGGGAAAGGAAGGAATGAGGGAAGGAAGGAAGGAAGGAAGGAGGGAAGGAGAAGCTAAGGAAAGGAGAGGGAAGGAAAGGAGGAAGGTGGGAATGAATTGAAGGCAAGAAGGAAAGTAAGAAAGGAAAGAAAAAAAGGTAGGAAGGAATGAAGGGTAAAGGGAGGAAGGGAGGAAAGGCAAGAAAGAAAGGAAGGATGGAATGAAGCAAAGGAGGATGGAAGGAAGGAGGGAAGGGAAGGGAAAGGAGGGAAGGATGGAAGGAAGGAAGGAGAAGGGAAGAGGAAGGGAAAGGAGGGAAGGATGGAAGGAAGGAAGGAGGGAAGGGGAAGGGAAGGGAAAGGAGGGAAGGATGGAAGGAAGGAAGGAAGGAAGGAAGGAGGGAAGGGAAGGGAAGGGAAAGGAAAGGAGGGAAGGAAGGAAGGAAGGAGAAGCTAAAGAAAGGAAAGGAAAGGAGGAAGGCGGGAATGAATTGAAGGCAAGAAGGAAAGTAAGAAAGGAAAGAAAAAAGGTAGGAAGGAATGAAGGGTAAAGGGAGGAAGGGAGGAAAGGCAAGAAAGAAAGGAAGGATGGAAGGAAAAAATGAAAATAAGGGAGGAAGAAATAAACGAAGAAAGGAAAGAAGGAGGAAGAAAAGAAGGTAAAAGGGAGGGAGAAAGGAAGAAATTAGGGAAGGAAGGAATCTTCAGCACTTTGAGAGATCTAAAAACTGTGATATCTATTCATTCATGTACAGCACAATTGTAGATAGGTAGACAGATAGACAGAAAGAGGATAGGAGATAGATAGATAGATAGATAGATAGATAAATATGAGATAGATAGATAGATAGATAGATAGATAGATAGATAGATAGATAGATAGATAGATAGATAGATAGGTATGAGGTAGATAGATATGAGGTAGATAGATAGATAGATAGATAGATAGATAGATAGATAGATAGATAGATAAATATGAGATAGATAGATAGATAGATAGATAGATAGATAGATAGATAGATAAATATGAGATAGATAGATATGAGATAGGTAGATAGATAGATAGATAGATAGATAGATAGATAGATAGATAGATAGGTATGAGGTAGATAGATATGAGGTAGATAGATAGATAGATAGATAGATAGATAAATATGAGATAGATAGATAGATAGATAGATAAATATGAGATAGATAGATATGAGATAGGTAGATAGATAGATAGATAGATAGATAGATAGATAGATAGATAGATAGATAGGTATGAGGTAGATAGATATGAGGTAGATAGATAGATAGATAGATAGATAGATATGAGATAGATGGATAGACAAACAGATAGCTAGATAGATGAAAAGAATAGGGGATAACAGCTGACTGATAGACTTGGCAATATATTCAAATTCCACAAAGTCTAGACTAAATGAATTAATTCTGGAAAACACAACATATAGCCACTTTCATAAACACCTCATCCTGCTAAATATACGAGTTATACGACAAGCACACACATAAACTTCGAGGCTTCTGCTCCTATTATAATGTGTTCTTATATCTGTGTTCAGCTGCATGTGGAACAAATTGGTATGCTTTTCTGTAATACTGTTCCCTAACCCTCCACCCACCTACAGTATGTAACCAGGCACTGTACTCTGCTCTCGTATGAAGCAACATATCACCTCATGCAGTGTGACGATGTTACTTTAGTTCAGTCATTGTTTTTTCATAAATCAACTCTGAATATGTTATTGCTTATATCTATTACTCTAAAAACTAATATAAATTATGGAAGGAAAGAAGGAAGGAAGAGAAGAAGAATGGAAGGAAGGGAGAGAGAAAGAAAGGAAGGAAGGAAAGAAGGAAGGTAGGAAGGAAGGGAGGAAGGAAGAGAGGAAGGATGGAAGGAAGGGAGAGAGGAAGAAAGGACGGAAGGGAGAGAGAAAGAAAGAAAGGAAGGGAGGAAGGAAGAGAGGAAGGATGGAAGGAAGGGAGGAAGGAAGAGAGGAAGGATGGAAGGAAGGGAGGAAGGAAGAGAGGAAGGAAGGGAGAAAGGAAGAGAGGAAGGATGGAAGGAAGGGAGGAAGTATGGAAGGAAGGGAGAGAGGAAGAGAGGAAGGATGGAAGGAAGGGAGAGAGGAAGAAAGGAAGGAAGGAAGGGAGGAAGGAAGGAAGGAAAAAAGGAAGAAAGGAAGGAAGAGAGAGGAAAGAGAAGAGATGTAGACAAAGAGGAAGGGAGGAAGGGATGGGGGAGAAAGGAAAGGTAGAACTGAGAGAGGAAGGAAGGAAAATCTACAAAATTGTGAAAAATATGAAAAATAGAAATACTGTTACAGTTAAAGAGCAAAGAAGCAAAAATCAATCCACAGCACTCCAAATCATACAAAACATTGTGGGATTTATTCATTCATGCTCAATATGAACGATGATAGATAGAAAGATAGATAGATAGATAGATAGATAGATAGGAGATAGATAGATAGATATGATATAGAGATATGACATAGATAGATATGACATTGATAGATAGATAGATATGTGATAGATAGATTGATATGAGATAGATAGATAGATAGATAGATAGATAGATAGATAGATAGATAGGATATAGATAGGATATAGAAAGATAGATATGACATTGATAGATAGATAGATATGTGATAGATAGATTGATATGAGATAGATAGATAGATAGATATGAGATAGATAGATAGATAGATAGATATGAGATAGATAGATAGATTGATTGATGTGAGATAGATAGATAGATAGATATGAGATAAATAGATAGATAGATAGATAGATAGATAGATTAGATAGATAGATAAATAGATAGATAGATGTGAGATAGATGGATAGATAGATAGATTAGATAGATAAATAGATAGATGTGAGATAGATAGATAGATAGATAGATAGATATGAGATAAATAGATAGATAGATAGATAGATAGATAGATTAGATAGATAGATAAATAGATAGATAGATGTGAGATAGATGGATAGATAGATAGATTAGATAGATAAATAGATAGATGTGAGATATATATATATATATATATATATATATATATATATATATATATATATATATATATATATATATATATGGATAGATAGATAGATAACACCACTGTTAAAAACCTGACATATCTTCTTCCTAAAACTCTCTTTCAGCTCAGTAAACACTGGGACAACAGCGCAGGTCTATTTCTTATTTTTCAAAGCCTGTAAATTCACTTCACACTAGCGCTCTCAGCCTAGGGGGTTTAGGGAGGATAAGAATATTAAGGATAAGTGAGTACATTTTTGTGTCCCAAACACAATGATAGGTCTCATTTGTCTCGTGCAGGATAAACCTGCGGCAGACCTCACTGTACACATCTACATTTGTCAAACATACCAAATGATGGAGCACGTTCTACAAGCCAGAAACTACTCCCTCCTTTGTTCTGTGCATTGACTTCACAATTGTCCTAGATATACTGAACTTTGCCAAGCACTATAAGGTATTTTATGGAGGGGTGACCTGAAAGCATTTCTTTCAGGTACGGCACCACTCTAGTCATGAGGCTGTGTCTGGTATTGCAGCTCAGCTCCATTCACTCACATAGACTAATAAGCTGCAATATCAGAAATAGTGGAATCAGTTGAACAAACTCTACTGTTGTTCTATTATTTTATGCTAGTGTTTTGGAGACAGTGGATATAAAAGCTCTACACACCCCTGCTGACTGCCATGTTTTGTCATGATAGGAAATCCAACCAAGAGGAGTCATTTCCGATTTACTCCCGACTTCGGTGTAACCCGTTATCTGCGCAATTCCATTGAAAAACAAACTAAAATCTTTTGGGGTGAAAAAATGAATATAACAAAAATAAAATAATGTGGTTGCATAAGTGTTCACACCCTCTTAGAATTGTGGATGTGGTTGTGTTCAAAATGCACAATCCCTTTTAAACTCATGATAGATCGCAGTCAGCACTCCGCTGCCATTATTTATGGGCATTCTGATTTTTCCCATATGAAGTTCGGCTCTTCTCGGAGGATGTTCCTGATATTTTCCTAGTTGGTCAGTAAAGAGCTTGTAGGACAACAAGGAGATCTAATTATTAGAAGGTGTCATTCAGGAGAAGGAGACCAAAGAATGTCCAAGGCATTACATATACCATGGATGACAGTGAAGATAGCCATCAAGAAGTGGACTCAATTTGGCACAACCGCGACATTACCGAGAACTGGACACTAGAGTTGAGCGAACATATTCTGCCGAGCTTGATGCTCGTTGGAGTATTCGCGTACTCGATGGTGCTCGTTACTCATTAGCATCACGCCGTGTTCGACCCCGCTCCAGTTTTTGGCTCCTCCCCGCTGTGACGTGCCTGTTTTGGCCCCGCCACGACACAGCGCGCGTCAATGGCAAATTTTTTGGCTGGCAGGCAGGGGGAGAGAGAGAGGGAGAGAGGGAGAGAGAGAGGGAGAGAGGGAGAAAGGGAGAGAGAGAGGGAGAGAGAGAGGGAGAGAGAGAGGGAGAGAGGGAGAGAGGGAGAGAGAGAGGGAGAGAGGGAGAGAGGGAGAGAGAGAGAGAGAGAGAGAGGGAGAGAGAGAGGGAGAGAGGGAGAGAGGAAGAGAGAGAGGGAGAGAGGGAGAGAGAGAGGGAGAGAGGGAGAGAGGAAGAGAGAGAGGGAGAGAGGGAGAGAGAGAGGGAGAGAGGGAGAGACGGAGAGAGGGAGAGAGAGGGGGAGAGGGAGAGGAGAGAGAGAGAGAGAGAGAGAGACTCCCATTGTAGTCAATGGGGTTCATTACTCAAGTAGAGCTCTCGAATTTTACGAAAAGCTCGACTCGAATTATGCGGACCCGAGCATTTAGGTGCTCGCTCATCTATACTGGACACCCCTCAAAAATTGAGTAAAAGACCAGAAGAAACTTGGTCTAGAAAGCTGCCAAGAAGTCTTCGAGTTTTGGAATCACCCAGCCAGAGTCCAAAACTAAATCCCATTGAAAATCTTTGTGTGCACCTGAAGAGGGCGCTACATGAGAGATGCCCTCACAATTGGACAGATATGGAGCACTTTTGTAAGGAAGAGTGGGCAAAGATTGCCAAGTTAAAATGCGTCATGCTGATACACACCGACCCCAAAAGATTGAATGCTGTCATGAAGTCAATGGATGCATCAACATAGCAATAGTTTTAGGGTGTGCATATTTATGTACTAATATTTTAATTTCTTCCACCTGAAAAGATTTGTTTTTAATAGAATCGCACAGATAACAGTGGAAAGAAATCAGAAATAACTAATTTTTTGGAAGATTTTTTAACATGAGAAAACATGGCATTTTAACAGGAGTGTGTAGCCAGTTTATATTAGCTGGACTTCTACAGTTGCAAGAAAAAGTAAGCCCTTGGAATGACCTGGATTTTTGCAATAATTACTAATAGAATATGATCTGTTTGTTATGTAAAATGCAATGCCAGACAAGCAAAATCCAAGTAATAAAACGCAGCATACTGTTGTAGCATTCATGTCTTTTATGGAGCCACAATATTACATGCAGGAGTTGTGGTAGTGACTTCTATGATAAATAATTGGCAAAAGGTGTTTCAATTAAGGATACTGGAAGTGCAGGATTCACGGGTGCTTTGCCCTTTAAATAAAGGCACACAAATCCTGGTTACTGACAAATATATTATTTAAAAAAAAAAACTGGTTAGCATGAACCATGCCTTGATAAAAGCAACTTTCAGAAGATGCTTTATAGAGATGCATGAAGCTGGGAAAGGCTAGAAAAGCTAAAGACCAGACTATATATCAATCCATGGTTATTATTTACAAATGGAGAAAATTCAGGACTGCTCTCCATAGGAGTGGATGTCCTCTTATATCACTGCAAGAGCACAATCGACAATCCTGAAAGAGGTTAGAAAGAATAGCAGTAAAAGACCTAGAGAAAACTCTACAGACTACACAAACCTCTGTTCATGGGTCCTCTATAAAGAAAATATCACACAAGAATGGTGGTCATGGAAGGACAACACAAAAGAAGCCATCACTGTCCAAAAAAGGCAATGCCCCAAATCATCTGTATGTCCTACAATTAGAGATGAGCGAGCACACTCAGATACCGCAGTTACTCGAGCGAGCAATGCTCTTCTCGAGTAACTGCTTACTGGTCCGAGCGTGCTTATGGGCGGCGGAGGTGAGTGGCGGGTGGTAGCGGGGGGGGGGGGGGAGAGAGATCTCCCTCACTCTCCTCCCCGCTACCCGCCTCTCTCTCGAGTAACTGCTGTATCCGAGCCTGCTCGCTCATCTCTACCTTCAATTCCTCCTCAACATTGTGAAAACTTTATTTGCAACATCAGAAACCACGGGCACCATTAGGTAGAGGTGCCTGCAGCTAAAGGGGGGCCCACTGCTTATTGTTTTCAAGGATTTGCTTACTTTTTCTCCCTGAACTGTGGATGTTTTCTGAATGTGCTTAATAAAAGATATGAGCGGGTCAACTGTTTGTGTGCTTTTAATTATATTGTATTTGTCTATAACTGTGACTTAGATAACCACCAGATCAGATTTTATTAGCAACTAGAGATGACTACTCGAGCGAAAAGATTCGGGGGGCGCCGGGGATGAGTGGGGGGTTGCAGAGGGGAGTGGGGGGGGGAGAGAGAGCTCCCCCTGTTCCCCACTGCTACCCCCGCTCCCTCACGCCGCCCCCCGCCATCCCCCGAATCTTTTCGCCCGAGTAGTCAGTTACTCGAAAAAAGCGGTGCTCGATTGCGAAATCGCCCTAAACGAGTACGTTCGCTCATCTCTATTAGCAACTAATGCAGAAATCCAGAGAACTCCAAAGGGTTCATTTACTTTTCTCCCTGTGCTATGGATGTTATACAATGGGCTTAATAAAAGACATAAGAGGTAGAACTATTTGTGTGTTATTAGTTATATTGTATTTGTTTATAATAGTATCTTAGATACACTTATACCTCATTTTATTGTCAATCGATGCAGAAATCCAGGGAGCTCCAAGGGGTTCACTTACTTTTTATTGCAGCCGTATATTATCATGAACATTTGACAATCTATGATATCAAATTATAGGAACTGTGAATATAGTTGGAAGGTATAGTCGATAGATGGGAGTATGACTCTACTGTCAAGCTACATTACACTAGGTATTGTGTGCAGTATGTAACAACGGAGACACATAGGTCTGCATAGAAGCTGCGTACCCAAAATGATAGATTTTTTTTTTTTACTAACACTATTTGTAAAGTTACATTGTTCTGAACAATCAGAAATGGTTGCCAACAAATTAATTCTGCATCCAAAGTAATCACATTAGTAATGAACCCGACTTAATTAACACAGCTGATAGTACAGTGAGGCTATCTCTTTAAGAGTATCATTATCCGTATACCCCAGCGACACGTGTTAAATCAAAAGCGCAGGGACATGAAGGTTCATCAGAATTAGAATAGAACCATTTTAATTAGGTCCATGGAGAGGGGATATGTCTGTAAAATGGCACATGGAATATCTGAAGGAGATTTTTCTTCATATACATATGTTTAACCGAATACTGAGACGGGAAACCAATGTTCTAATACTTCACGAGATTCCAGTAGATTGTAGATGGCAAGGAAGCAATTTAAACCACTGACTGATGACCTGAATAACATTGATTATCTCATTGTAGTCGTACCAGTCTGGGGTGGGATATACACTGATAGGTGAAAAGTCATTCAACAAGAACTAATATCGTGATTCCTAAAAATAAGACCCTGTCATATTAATTTTTGCCCCCAAAGATGCACTAGGTCTTATTTTCAGGGGGTATCTTATTATACCTACTTAGCAGGCTCAGTCCAGGACCCTCCAGCTGCTCTCCGGATCTCCGACGTGCTTCTTGCAGTCCTCGACCGTCCACAGAAAATCACTTCCTGGTTCCGGGATTCATAAATCCCACCTCCAGAAAGCAATGGCTCTGATTGGTTCATCAAGTGTTGATCAGCCAAGTGTTGATCAGTGCTCGATGAACCAATGCGATGGCCGGGATTGGTTCTTTGAGCTCTGCATTGATTGATTGAGCAGCGGACAAAGAACCAATCACAGCCATCACATTGTGAAGGAGGGAATTATGAATTGGCTGAGCTGCAGCATTGCTTGGCTGAGCAGCACTCAAAAAACAATCAGAGCTATCGCTTCCTGGAGGCGGGATTTATGAATCTTGTAACCAGGAAGTGATCTTCTGTGGGCGACCGATGACTGCAAGAAGTGTGTCGCAGCTTCAGAGAGCAATGGGAGGGACCTGAATCAAGCCTGCTAGGTACTGTATTAATTTTTTTTCATGTAATGTAGCTAGGGCTTATTTTTGGGGTAGGGCTTATATTTCAAGCCTCCCAAAAAATCGTGAAAAATCAGGGTAGGGCTCACTTTCAGGGTAGGCCTTATTTTGTGTAGGACCCCTCTAGCCCAGTGATTCCACAAATGGACAGATGACTAGAGATGAGCGAACGTACTCGGTAATGCCGATTTCGCAATCGAGCACCGCGATTTTCGAGTACTTCACTACTCGGGTGAAAAGTACTCGGGGGCGCTGTGGGGCGTGGCGTGGTGGAGCGGGGGTAGCAGGGTGGAACAGGTGGGAGCTCTCTCTCTCTCCCTCTCCCCCCCACTCCCCTCTGCAACCGCCCGCTCACCCACAGCGCCCTCGAGTACTTTTCACCCGAGTAGTGAAGTACTCGAAAATCGCGGTGCTCGATTGCGAAATCAGCCTTACCGAGTACGTTCGCTCATCTCTGCAGAAGACATCTATAGGTTGTTGAGCTATCTGGATAACCACCCGCAGCTCTGGGGTATTTGTAGGTGCAGGATCTCAGGTGTGATGGAACTCTTCACCACATCCCATAAATTCTTCATTTGGCTTATGTTGGGTGAACATGCAGACTGCACCATTCATGGGAACTATCCAGGATGCTCCTTCAACCAATACTTGACAACTTACATCCAATGGCATAGTGTATTATCCTGCTGGTATATCCCATCATTGTGGGGGTACATAAAATCTATGATGGGCTGCAACCAGTCACCAAGCAGTAAAATGTATTGGGCAATGGTCAATGATGTGCTTAGCTGAACTTTTGGTCCTAGACCATGCAATGAGAACACATCCTACCCCACCACCAACCTTCATAGCACCTTGCTGGCAACTGGGGTCCGTAGCTTTATAGGGTCTGCGCCACTAATGAACTCTACTATTAGCCTGAAACAATTGGTACTGTGACTCAACGAACCATACCACATGTTGCCAGTCCTATAGTGACCAGTTAGTAACTTCACGAGCCCAGGCGGGGCACTGTGCCCGGTGTTGTGGTGGTAACAGAGGTCTTTGGGTGACCTGTGGGATACATGTGTGGGGTCCCTTGCATCGTATGCAGATGTGATATTCACACAGACAGAGTACATCTCTCACTCTCCGGCCTACAAGCACCATGACGTGGGCTCCTTCACACCGGCGTATGCTTTTCTGCATGCGACTCAATGCAGCATATTAGCACTGTGAATTAGTTTTTTTTGCGCATGTATCAATGTATTTTACTGCACGCCCCCCCCCCCCCCCCCCCCCCCGCCCAGGGCATGCTCATTGCACGCGTCAAAAGAAGGCGCCCAGATTTAAATAGCTGTGTGACCGGATGAGTCCCAAATGTGTTCTTTTTTCACGGAATTGCGCAGTCTTTCACGCATCCTCTTGCGAATTGTGCATGTATTGGCGCACCTCCTATAGTCTTCTTTATCGACCTTTGGCGCACAAATGCACAGAAAGATAGAACAGGTTCTACCTTTTTGTTGTCAAGCGAAATGCGTGTGTAAATAGGCCGTGAGAACGAACCCTTTGAAACCCATGGATCCTGCTCTCTGCGTACTGCGCACATAAGGGCTCCTTCACACGGTAACGTGACCTGATGGCGCTCTGAATGAACCGCTATCATATTCTCCTGCCAGCTTCACCATGCGTCTTTACTGTACCTTTTCTTGATGCCAGCCTCTTGACATTGACATGGAACACAACCGCGCCATGTTTGAGCAGGCAGGCCAGCCTAATTCGTCCCATCTGATGACGAATCGAATAACATCAGTGCGCGATTTCGTTCATGAGAAGTGCAATTTGGGCACCCCATAAACTTCTATGGGGCCTCGGGTGCGCAAATGTACAGAAAAAAATCGCCATATGGGTACGATCGCAGAGAAAACCTGCAACCAAAATCCAAGTGCAGATGAATGAATGAATTCTGCAGTGAAAATTTGCGCAATTTCTGCAACAAATAGAGCGTGCAGCAGAAAATCCGAATCCTGGCCGTCTCTTGTGTCGATTTGCTCAGCAGTAAGTCAACGGCATTTGTCAAAACCCCATTGACTTCCATTGTAGCGTACATTGCTGCGGAATCTCGTCTCCCTCCGCCGCTATCCCGCAGCAATTCCGCTGTGTGTGAACTCACCCCATTAAATCTAACTGATGATGCGTGAGATTTGAGTTGCGGACGAGCAGAACTCGCTTGGGCATGATTGCAGATTACCCTCCGTTATCTAATGATCTGGATGTGTTTTTGATCTTCCCCAACCCGGAGCTGAATGTGAATTCGCCTCTCATTAACTCTCCACTGGCTGCTCTTCCGTGAAGAAGCGTTTTATTAATCACTACGGACGGCGCGATGACATCATTTAACAATCAATTTATCATTCAGTCCATTATCCCATTCATCATTTGTCTGGGCCGGCTATGCGCTAACGAGGAGTCATTAGGGTTGGGGATTGTCTTCTCACATCATGTTAGTTGGCGAACACAAGGCTGGTCTGGGTTACAAGCGCCGCCGTCACAATTGCGCATTTACGAATTTGCATTTTTTTTGCCTTCGCTTCAGAGCAGCGTATTGTGCAGTGAATGTGGTTGATGGGGTAGATTTGCGCACGTACTGGCGCAGAGTAGTGTAAGTTTTGCGCACGCATGTCTGGTTTTTATGGAATTATGCATGTTTCTGCATTTGGCATGTGCATTTGCGAATCTTCCGAGAACTTTTTTGAGCCCTTTACTACGGAATACACAGAAAGACAGAGCAAGATCTATTAATTAAACGCACACGTGCGCAAAAATCATCCATGAAAATTAGGCCATTGACCGCAACGGGTTCTGTTCTCTTCGCGTTGTGCGTACAATTTACATGCGCAGAATTGGTCATCTGAAGCCACCTTAAGGGCTCCTTCTGATGAGCATAAGCGCCAAAATGTTCATGTAAGCCTGACTTTTTGTGCAGTGAAGGTCGCGGTATCGCAGGCATATCTGCGCTTTTTAACGTATTTTTTGCACTCCTAAGCACCATTCACATTGGCGCGGGACACACCTGCTCCGTGATTTTAAAGCCTGTGAAGAGTTAATTAGTCACCAGTGTATTAATCTGCATGCAAAATTGTGCAGTTCATTGCACAATTGCGCGGGTATCGGGTGCACATTTGCGCACCCCCATAAATTGACAACAGTGGCAAATTTATGCAAATTTTGCGTGCATAAACACGTCCGTGTAAGTAAGCCCTAAAGACGAATGCATGCGCAAAAATGACCACCGCTACGAAGCGTATTTGCGGATTAACAAGTCAAAAGTCTTCATGTTTTCTCACATAAGAATTGCGCGCAAGACACATGCCCATCATGAAAAATCACAGCATGCTCCATTTTCCTACAGATTCCGCACGGACAGCTTCCACTGAAGTCAATGGAAGCCATCCGACTGGGGCCTGTCCCTAATTGACAGTGCGGATGGGACACGGATCCCGCGGAAAAATCAGGAGTATTTTAAAAAATTCTATGCTGCGCACATCCGACGGCGAGCGATGCGGACCATCCGCAGTACAGAAAGAAGAAAAAGAAGGCGGGTCCGTGCTGACGCCGCAGCTGCCAGAGCCAGATTACACTGCGCGATTCAGCATGCGCAATCCAACCCGCCCGTGTGCAGCAAGCCTTAGGCTGGTATACCCTGACTTTTGCCAAGCTGCAGCATCCGGCCTCGGCATGGCGTGATAAGGTGGCATCACCTCCCAACTGGCACGTTCTTGGGACCTAACTCCATCACTTTAGCACTGGCTCTTTAAATCCTCCGTCTCTGCCTTCTTCGCCTCACTTGCCGTTTTCTCCCATTCTCCTCAGATCCGGCGCCGGGCTTTATTGTTACAATCTTCTGACTTTTATGTCGTTCTTATTTTCCTTCTGTATATACTTGCCGTTGCCTTCAGATATACTTGACCCGGTGACCCAGGTCCACTTTCACGTCTCTTACCAACGTGTTTCTGTATTTTCTGCCTTGTACAATGTGCGCAGCATTTCCTGGAGATATTGGACATATTCCCTGCCGCACAAATATTTTATTTATACAGAAAAAGCTTATATTGTGCTGATCGAGGAAACCTGATGGGAAAAACAAGCGGTTTCTCCAAATTCAACACAAAATGCTATTTTTATTGACTGCTGCAGTCTCCGAATTATTCCACCCCTTCGAGACGAGCGCCTTTAGTACTTAGAGCAGCACTTTTTGCTCTTATAACCTGCTGTAAACGTGATGTATAGCCAGACAGCAGCTTCTGACCGCGTCCTGAGGCCGCCCTCGCACTGGCACTTTTTACCATGACTAGCGCGACATTCTGAGCACCACGCTAATCGCGATATAACATGGTTTAATTGTGGTACAGCACTCCTATTGTTTTCAATGGAGCCCAGCAGACATCCATTGGATCGTGGCGCTTTTCGGACGAAAATGAAAGTGAGATTGCGGCAACGCGCTACAATTGAAATTGCGGTGCTTTGCTGGGTGAGGGAGGCGTCAGGATCCTTAGTCCATTCCTCAAGGGCAATTTCCTCCATTTCAGAAATATTCTTGGGTTTGGATGCTGCAGTCACCTTCTTCACATCCCACCAACATTTTCTATGAGGTTCAAGTAGGGTGACTGTGATGGACATTCCAGAATTTTCCAGAACTTCTTCTGAGACCAAGCCTTGGTGGACTTTGAGATATTTTTGGGACCATTGTCCTGTTAGAAGGTTCAATTATGGCCAAGCTTCCAATTATAGTCTCGTGTGGAGCAGTGTTAAGGTAGCATAAATGCAGTCCTAAGTTTTTGCTCATGACCTGAAGGTTGCAGGTTCAATCCCTATTTGGTTCAGGTAGCCAGCTCAAGGTTGACTCAGTCCTCCATAGTTCCAAAGTTGGTAAAATGAGGCTTGTTGGGGGGGGGGGGGGGGTAATAAAGACATAATGTTTTCTCCTAGGATTTTCTGATACTTAATTGAATCCATCTTGCCTTCCACATTCTAGTCCCATAGAAACAAAAGCATCCCTAGAGCATCACCGAGCCACCACTATGTTTTATTGTAGGCAGGGGGTTCTATTCAACATATGCTTCATTCTTCCTCCTCCGGACATAGACCATAGATCCGAAAGGTTCCATTTTTGTTTTGTTGCTCTGCAGAACAGAATCCCAGAACGTCTATGCTTATTTTTATGGTTTTGAACATATCAGAGGCAACTTTTCTTGTGCTTTTTTTGGGTCAGTAGAGCCAACATGCTTGGAGTTCAAGCAGGAAGACCTTCAGCGTTTAGTATGCACCTTACGGTGCAAGAGGAAACCAAATTTTACTGCAAGTCTTTTGCAGTAGCTCCAGGTCTTTCGACCACCTTTATCCTCAGGAATCTGGTGGCAGCCGGTGATAGCTTCCTCCTTTTGCCATGTCCAGGTAGCGAAGCCAATGTTCCTTCAACTTTGAACTTGTGAACTGCATCTAACTGCATCTCTAGGAACATTCAGTGCCTTTGCTTTCTCATTTCATGCTTTTCCTTGTTTGTTGTACAAAGTAATGATTTAGTCTCTCAACTTTTTGGACCACTCTCTTGACTTATTTATGACACACATTCAAATGTTACAGTTAACAAAACCCTAACCAGTGCAGATATTTGATGTGTTTTATCTCAAGCACACCTGATGCAACAAAAGAAGCCCTTGACTAGTTGCATCAGGTGTGTTTGAGACAACACCTGATTCGAAAATTTGTGCTCTTATGAGAAATTCTATTCTAGGGGGGTTGAATAATCCTGAGACTGCAGTAGCCATTAAAAGTGGCATTTTGCGTTTAATTTAAAGAAACCACTCGTTAAATTAGTTGCATTGAACTATTTACATTATTCTTGTTTGATTGTGTTTTTGCAAACAGATGAAAGTTTGTAGATTTGTCTAATAAACCTAATTTGCAATGGGGTGGAATAATTTTGATTGCACCTAAACACAACATCTGTATTTGTTTATCATTACAAAACCAAGGTCATCAACATGGAGATGGTCCTCCCAATAATCGAAACATAGGTTGGAGGTGACTTCCAACCTATGTGCCTCTGGCCATTGTTAAGGAGGACTTGCCATGTCCTTCGGGTCAGTGGGGCGCCAATAGCTTTTCAGCCATGGCCCCACTTATTTTACAGCCACCTTTCTTTTTGCTCTATTTCCTCCATTACCATTAGTCCCATTAGATTTGATTTTTTGAATTTCTGAAGTGGGCAGTCTCCGTCATTCATTGTCAATCATATCAGTGAGCCGTCAACAGGTTCCCTATAAAGTTATTAAGGTCTGATCTACAGTATGTGCCAACCAGTACAGCTGAGCCTTTTTATTTGATTTTTTATGGACCTCACTTTGCTATATTGAGACCTGAGAGAACCTTATCCAAACACTTGCCACATAGCCATCATAAAAGGGATTTTACTTAGCTGCAACTAAAGCACTCAAAATTATTCCTAGATTATTCCTCATCCTTTACACTTGGCACATTTAGGCTCAAAACTGAAGTCAAATTCATCAGCCAGACTGCCAATTGGTGAGGTTTGAATCATCACATCAGAGAATGCAGCTCCATTTCTCCGGAGTCTAAAGCCTGTTCAGTTTACAAAGCTTGGCATTCTGCATGGGGATCTCGGGCTTCTGTGTAGCTGCTTGGCATTGAGTCAACCTATGAAGCTTTCGATGAACAATTTTTGTGCTTAGTTTGCTTCATAGAGGCAGTCTGGACATGCAGTCTGGATGCAACCAAGGGTAGCTTTGACCTTTTAATTCTTTGAGAGTATGTGGCCTACTACAGTACTGTGCAAAAGTTTTAGGCAGGTGTGGAAAAACCGCTGCAACCATAAGAATGTTTACAAAAATAGAAGCGTTAAGGGCTCACACCCACTGGCGATCCGACTTCCCTGCGATGCGAGAGTGAGTGAAAACGCATGATAATGAAACCAATGATTTTCAATGGTTTCATTCTCATTTGCGATATTTTCAATGTAATCTCGCATCGCAAAGAAGAATGGGCGATATCGTCCATTGACTTCAATGGGGCCAGCGGTAGCAACGCTAGCCCCATCGAAAACATAGGGAGAACATTGCGCTGCCCTGACACAGCTGTCACAGGAATAGCGGGGGATTCCTGCAAGCTGTAAGAAAAAGTAAAAAAAAAAAGTTTAACTCTCCTAGAAGAGCCGTCCGGCTCTTCTCTTCAGCCCCGCCAGTCTTCTTCTCTGTTCTGGAGGCCGGGGATTTAAAAATTTTCCGCCTTCAGAAAGCGCTGCCTCTGATTGGCTGAGCGCTGTGGCCAATCAGAGGCAGTGCCCAGCCATCATTGAATGACAGCTGAGTACTGACTCTGATTGGCTGAGTGCTTATATTTCAAGCCCTTCCCTGAAAATCATATATCAGCACTTCCCAGACTCCTTGTTCTTCTTTATGTTACTTCTTAATGACATTGGTGGATGTTTTGGGTCGTTGTCTTGCTGCAGAATAAATTTAGAGCCAGAAACCTCCTATTTCTGAAAAGAAATCTTACTTTGCAGCATTTTTTTCCTCGACTGCCTAAAACATTTGCATAGTACTGTACATCATTGTTGATCTTTTAAAGTGATTGTCTCATGAAAGCAAACCTTCTAACATTAGGATATATGTATGTATATAAGGATATACTCTTCTTATTCTATTAAAAAATGTGATATGTTTCTTTAAAAGGGTTGTCCAGAGTTAGAAAAACATGGCTGTTTCTTCCAAACACAGCGCCACCCTTGTCCATGGGGTTGTGTGTGGTATTGCAGTTAAGCTCAATTGAAGTGAATGTGAATTGAACTACAATACCAGACACAACCAACAGACAGAGCTTTCTGCTTCTTGCAGAAATCCACTAAGTTAACAAGCACAATGGCCCAGCAAACAGCTGATTGGTGGGGATCCTATTTGGTAGATATTCTCTGATCAACTATCATAAGCCATCAATAGTTTACAACTAGAGATGAGCGAGCGTACTCGGATAAGCACTACTCGCTCGAGTAATTTGCTTTATCCAAGTATCGCTGTGCTCGGGTCTGAAGATTCGGGTGCCGGCACGGAGCGGGGAGCTGCAGGGGAGAGCAGGGAGGAAAGGAGGTAAGATCTTTCTCTCCCTCTCTCCCGCCCGCTCTCCCCTGCTCCCCGCTGCGACTCACCTGTCAGCCGCAGCGGCACCCGAATCTTCAGACCCGAGCACAGCGATACTCGGATAAAGCACATTACTCGAGCGAGTAGTGCTTTTCCGAGTACGCTCGCTCATCTCTATTTACAACTAGACAACCCTTTTAACAACACATTGAGAAACTTGTTGGAAAGGCATCCACTAACTATAAAACAAATAAATAAAAGCCAGACAGTCAAATAAAAAAGTATCAAACTCTCTTTACCTGGATGAGCAATATAGGTAGTGGCCAGGCTTGGTATGACGGAAAGTTCCATTCACTTCAGTGCCTGCAATACCAAGTCTGGCCACTGCAGTAAGAACAGAGCTGTCTGCTTCCTGCAGAAATGAGCTCAGTTAACAAGAACAATGGCCCAGCAAACAGCTGATTGGTGGGGGTCCCATAGGGCAGACCTTCTCTGATCAACTATAAGCCATCGATAGCCATCAACTATTAGCCATGAACTATAAGCCATCAATAGTTTACAACTGGACAACCCCTTTAACAACGCGTTGAGAAACTTGTTGGAAAGGCATCGACCAACTGTAAGACAAATAAAAACTCCTGATCCCTTCACTATGACGTGCTCTACTGCTAATGTTCCTCTATGGGTGGTCCACGGATCTGCTTCATAGTATGAAACTTTAAAGTCTGAGTGTAACTTTTATCATTTGTTACAGTTGATACCATTTTAGTAACATCATAGCAGAAAGTGTCTGCATAGGATATTTCAGGCAAGGAAACCCCGGGTTTTCATTGTGACCTTTCTCTGAGCTGCTTCATGCTTTGAAGTTGGCAGCGGTCAAAAGGTAGATCGGATTTCTGATAAGCTGCCAGTGTATTCAGCGGACCTTGGCAGAATCACAGGCTGGAGTGAACGGGGCCAACTACCTTTTCTGATGATGCTGTGATGTAATTGCAGACAAGAGATGCACTGTGGTCAAATAAAAAGACCAATATATACAGTTTGGATAAAAGCAAGTCATTGTTTCAGCCTGTTTTCCAAAGATTTAGGCCCCTTTTACATGGGACGACCTGCCGGATATGGATGCCCAGCAGGTTGTCCCAGCAATAATTGTTCCTATGCTTTTTAATAGGAATGAGCATCGCTCAGTGCATGGAGGAGGAACGGGTCGGGGATCGTTCCTGTCCACCCTTCTGCATTCATAATAAACAGGCACTCGTTCATAAGTGATACTGCCTGTCTACACGGGCCAATCCGTCATGCAGTTTTACGCTTGTAGAAACTGAAGGCCGAATGAGAAGTGAAGAAATTCTCGTTCATCGTTTGATCAGGGCATGCATTTACACTGAACGATTGTAGCGGTTCAGACACTAAGCCTCAGGTGTAGTAGCTAGAGATCTGGAGGGTAGTGAGATGGAAAGCCAGGGATCAGCAACAGGAAGTCTCGGTTTGCAGTACAATGGATGAGGCAGGTAACGTAGTCAGATAGAAAGCCAGAAGTCGGTATCAGGAGGTCTTGTCCCGATAGCAGAGGAGCAGGCAGAAGTGGAGCTCGACCAGTCAATGCAGTGGAGCAGAATAATCATGCAAGGAAGGAGAGATCAGGGCCAGGTTTATATATCAATCCTAATAAGAGTCAGAACAGAGGCTGGATAGCAGGATCCAGGAACAAGGGTAAAGTATGCAGGGAACCCCTCCAAAAGCCTGGATGGCTCAACAGGGAGAGCTGACCTCCTGAGAGCAGGAGGTTGTGGGTTTGAGCCCTGACAGTGATAACCATTCAGATTCCCACATCAAGGGAATTGGTGACTATAAGGCTACGGGCGTTGCGATATCCCATATCTCTGAGGTGACAGATAGGCTCACCTATGGAGAAGTGCGGCAATTCGCAGCATGCTGCAATTTGCCACCCGCGAGCGGACAATTACTATGATTCTCTGCTCGTGGACAGGGGAGCTGTGATTTCCATAGCACCGCGTCCAGGGAACGCAATGCAAAAACGCCCATGGACAGGCAGCCTTATAGAGGGCCTTAGCTGTACATGTGACCCAGGGCAAATGTTCTTCCTCTGTGCTGCATTGTCTTGTGGCTCTGTTTCTTGCCTTCTAGTCAGCCGATTAGTGTCCCATAACAAAATCTGCTGCTGTATTTATGCTATCAGCTTGGTTCTGGCGCTGTATTTATGTTGTGTTCGTTTAAGGAATCCATGTACTGAGGTTGATCCAAGGTTGGGGCATCGACACAAAAATACCGATAGTTGATACCGACTATCGATTATTGTAAAATATCAGTGGAAAACTATTGATATTTCGATATATATCGACTTTTTTAAATGCTGTATAAAAATAAAACGGGTCTAGAGTTAATAAAGCAACAATCAACAAAAATAATTATAGTTTTCTTTTAAAACTTTAAACTGTTGAATTTATTATTAACTTCCAACTATTAATAACATGAAGATATATTAAAGTCACAAATGAAAATAAAACATTACAGATGAAACATAGAATTAAAATTATGTATATGAACAGAAGTTTTTTATCATTGGCCCCAATAATCGTTATCTCATGAGCCAACAAACACACTGAAACAAGGTCCTGCCGGCTACAAGGAGGCCAGAAGATGGTCGCTGGAGTGACGGGATGTGAGCGTGATCGCTGTGTGTTTGTGGGACTGCCTGCCCTGCATTTTTTCAAGTTGCCGCTGAGGGACCAACGATCTCCATGGCAACTTGTAAACAATGCAGGGCCTGGTAACGCAAACGCAGTTCCCCCGAACGCACTTGTAATTGCGTTAGATGGGCCTCCTATCTTTTCTATGGGCACTGCGTTCATGTTAGACGCTGAATGCACGACATGTCGCGTCTCCTTTTCTGGACGCAACCTTCGTACGTTCAGCGCAGCCCTCCATCTGCATGTGCCCTCCATCTCCATCTTTCATTTATAAAGCATTGGCCATGGCGTTAGACACAAGCATTCAGAACCTGCATCTAACGCAATGAACAAACGCATGTGGAGGAAGGGCCGAAGACCCCACTTCTTCTGAGAGTCGTCTTGCCTGGAGCCAAACTTATTGGTGACAGAGTGACCTCACACTTTCCAAAAGTTTCTAGAACTTGTTTATAAGTTCATTAGTGCCTCCAGCAAAACTACATCCTGTGCCAAAACAAAGGAAAGAAAGGAAATCTGGTCACCGGACCACAAGCCACGCTTCTTTACAAAAATCGATATTATATCACCATAAACTACCGATGTTACCGATATATCGGACATAACGCACTACGTCACATCTATGCAGAGAGCTGGTGCTGGAATGGAGTGTGGCTGAATATGCACAATGCCGCTCCATTCATTCAATCTCTAGGCTATTAATGTAACCTAGCTGCTGACATTTGATCTGTATGACTTATTCTCAGAGTAGGTCATCAAAGGCTTATCAGCCAGGGTCCACCGCTTGGGACTCCAGTAGATCAGCTGAATGGGCGCCCGCTGCCAGCACCACAATACACAGAGTATGGAGCAGAAGCAGTTGCCCCTCACCCCTGTGTAGTGGTCGGCACTTATAATTACAGGTGCACCAGTCATTGATTTTAATGAGACCTGTGTCTGTAATTACCAGCTCTGGCCACTACACGCACCGGTATATCGGTCAGGGTTCTCTGTAGCAGACCCCTACCAATCAACTATTGATGACCTATCCTTAGGACAATAGTATTTGCGTAAAAACCCTTTTAACGTATACAGCACAACCTTTTAACATGGAAGCCTATGGCTGATGAATGGTATTTGTGGAGGCGTCCATTCGATATATACATTTTTTCCCATGTTTGTTTAACATCTGCCGTACAGCTCTGGATACAACAAGCAAGGACACATCTGTAGACATTGTATCTACATGCTACATAATGAGCAATAACAATAACACAGCTCTACTCCGACAGCTGAGCCGTCTCTCAGGCAACTACTCCGTCTCT